>NC_061075.1:3403413-3697268 GCF_021917145.1 Hypomesus transpacificus | reverse complement strand
ACAAGGTGGAGTCGCTGCAAGCTTTCCTCGCATCCTGCAACGTATGACGCAACACAGTTATTTGACTTTCAGTGTATGAAACCCTGACACAACACCCAAACAGGAAGTTAGGTCATTCAAGGGGAGAGTATCTCAGTGCCATGCGATTCTCTTTAAATAGCTAACCACATCAGGTTACAGTACATCAGATGACGGTCAAAGGCAAAAAACAAACAAAAATGTATTGACTGCGCTGACTCACAGGATGCAATCCGGCTAGTAAAACACACGCACGCACACACCGTACCCGGATTTGATTGCGTAGTTGCTCCGCTTCCTGCCGTAACTGTTCCAACTCACTCATGGTCCCTCTGGGATGTGTCGAGACGACGCTCCACTTGGAATATTCAGGAGAAACAAAAGTCCAAAAACACACGGACCAGCTGACACCTGCGAAACACGCACGCACGCGAACACACACACAGACAGACAGAGACACAATCAGATGGTTGAGTCTCCTAGGAGGACTTCCATAAGAACAAACAGGATCTTCCTGTGGGCTGGCTGTATGCTGGACTGATCCGGGGGGGGGGGGGGGGGGGGGGGGGGGAGGTGGGATGGGGGGGTTAGGGTGGGGTGGGGGTCTATGCCCAGGCAACAGGCTCCACTCAGGGAGTCCTGCCTCTTCGGGGGGGAAAAAAAACGCCAGTCTGGTTCAAAAGGTCACACACACAAGCCTCTGACCTTTCCACTCAATCAGCCTTTTGTGTTTTGCATTGTGACCGTTCGGCGTGGTCACTGACTCCCCGCGAGGTCACCGTGTGGAGAGCCTGGAACGAAACGCCAGGAGGAGTGGATTGTTTCTTGCACGCCGACGCGCCGTACAAGCGTGCGTCGCTCCCGCACGAGCGAGGGACTGCGCGCGTGTGTCCAGGCACTCGTGTGGGAACCATCCTGTGTGTGTGAGTGTGTGTGTCGCCAGTTCCTTTACCTAGGGGAGCCTGAATGTGGGTCACTGAGCACTTACACACTCCTCAGAAATGTTTGGAGGCAACCCCCCCCCCCCCCCCCAAAACCATTTTCCAAGGCATTCTCCAGCGTGCCGTCCGGAACGCAACCCTGAATTAATTTTTCAGTTTCACTTCTATAATTCAGCAATTAGGCCGGCCCTGCCCGTGTTTACTGGAAGGGAAATGACGTGGGTGGGGGGGGGTGGGGGGGGGAACGCAACGAAAGGTCAAAACCTAGAACAATAATGAACTGGGTCCAGGAGCCCAGAGACAGAGAGAGCAAGAGGCTGTGTCTCTCACCCCAGTGGTGGGGGTGACAGTGGAGTGGAGGAGGGGGGGGGGGGGGCTTGGTTCAGACAGAATAGCACAGACAGGGATGAAGCGGGGCTGTGCGCTGGGCTCTCTATTGTTCGGTATGTGGCGGCTCCGCTTGGCACCACCTCGACAGACCCCTGAGCCCTGCCACGGGCGCCTCTCCCCCCCCCCCCCATACCTCCCGCCCACCCCCCACAACAACAAACTAGTGCCCCGATCGGCCCCAATGAAACCACACTCACACAGCCCACACTCACGACTCTCACATTTGTCACACGCGCACACCAAGACATGTACATTACCCCCTCCCCCTCGCACAGTCGGAGTTCATTGGACTGTTTACGGCTTTGCACAAACGCGGCCGTGTCTGCCATGATTCAGAGCGCATACGTGTCCTCGAATCACCCTCCTCGAGCATGCTACAGGGCTAGCACATCAGTTCCCCTCCCGGCGTATGAATACTCCGTTTGAACAGATGAGTGCCAACTAATGTTTTGGGGTTCACGCGATTACAATTGCATGTGACAGGACCACAGTCGATTTCAGTTCACTTTTGGGAATGAGGATATTTTGAAGTGCGATGTGTGCGTGTGTGTGCATGTACAGTTTTTGCGTCCTTAGTAAACCCCCCCCCCCCCCCCCCCCCCTCCCAGCCTCACAAAGGCACCCTCTCCGATTCAAGTTGTCCCAGGGAAGGTCATGATGTCGGACGAACTGTCTTCTTATACAGGGAGTTCTTGTACGGTTTCATATTCTGTAATGCGTCCTGATATTATTGAGAACTGGATAGCAACTGTCCCTCGTGACAATATCTAATAAGTGGCTGAAAGGGTCAGACTCGTACTTAAGTGTTCTTCCATGTTCTGCCAACTTAAAGTCAAAAAGTTGTGAGTAAGACAGGTAACTTAATATTGCAACTTATTTTTGTTTAGTTGGTTTCTATCCCAGTCTCTGTCCAATATGACTGCGTCAAATAGGCCTATATACTTACCTACTTCTCTGAAATGTTTCACATGGTGGTGAGCTGTAACCTCATTGGCCAGGGTGTATGTTTCATTGATTGTAAGTTTGTGTGTCTGTGCATACGAGAGAGAGGCAGAAATAAAAAAAAAATTGAAAGAAGGTTCGTAAGTGGCATAGAAGCCATAGCAGAAACCTGCACAAGGCCTGGGACAGTGTGAGAATGAAAGCCATGACGGCGGTTGCGCCAGGTGTAAACTTGTTTGAGACACTGCATGAGTATTCCAAACATGTCGAGAATGGCGGAAATAAGGTGGGCATTTTCTGCTGATATTATATTTCACAAATAAGCCACGGTTCATCTTATTTTAAAATCAATCATCAGATCATGCAGTTATGACTACAATGTCTTTAATCGTCAATTAAATATTTGCACAGCTCCACGCTGTGCATTTGAAAGAGGCATCATCCTGTGGGTCAAAGTTTGCGCATGGTACCACCTGTGCATAGTCCTAGTTGTTGATATTACCTCACCCATGTAGATTTAGTTCTCAATAAACTGGTATCGCCAGGATATTGCTTACCCTGCATTGAGTGGCCAGTAGCCTAGGTATCTTTTCACATCCAAACGAAACGATAAGGTTTATGATTATGGCTACGTCTTTTAAACTTTATCATATGTCACCTAGCGTCTGTTTAGGTGGGGCCATTTACATCGACTAACTTGGTTACAACAACCTTCAGACTAACAGCTTAGATGGAACTTCAGACAGAATTTCAATCACGTGTTGCTCCGTCAATGTACTGTAGCCTTAAGTTATCTAGAAGACTTTGAAGGGCATTTTATCTTTCACAATAATGGTCGCATAAAGGCCTTCAGCTACCTATTTTCATACGTGAAATGCAACAGCAGACAAGGCTACGCACTCCGTTACATTGCGATTGCTACAAGTTGCCGCTCGAATGACTGCAGAATTGCATCTATTATTGATTGATGTTCAATTAGAATACGACATCCTTTTCTTTTTAATGATCAAACATTTTCTCAATAATTTCTCAATCTTTCAATGGTTTATGTCCGTCATACGGTGATGTGACAGTCCAGCAAGGCCGCGTTTTGATAAGACCGAATTTGCACTGATAAAAGCATGGGCGAGAAAAATACAGCAAGCTTTGACAGACAGACCACAACCTATAATTAGTATGTATCTAAGACACCATTCAACATATTCCCAATCCTATCTTGGTTCCTAAATGTTCTGCAACCAACAAATTCCAAACAAAGGCCGACATCTAGCCGTACTGTACAGGATTTACCCGAAGCAGGAAATAAAGACAAGAAAATGTCAAGATAGGCTACAGCTCCGCCGAGCTCACGTTATTACCTGAAACGGGATTCTTACTGTCCACGTCGTTTCGATCCGTTAAAATGGTCCGTCTTCAGATATCAATCATGGTACTAGCTGTGAAAGTAAATTTAAGATAGTGCTATTAATTTCAAGACAATATAAAAGATTTAAAGGGCCAGACGTGCGCACAACTCGAGTAGGATTTGACTAAATTTTCACCAAGCAATCTAATCACCACACCCATGAAGAAACTGGGAACATGGCAACAGCCTACGCTGAGGGGTGCGCTCCGAGAGATGTCAAACATTATCTTTGTATTTATTGCAACGACCTTTTCATCGGAATGACTAAACACTTGACTTTGAGCCTTAAACTTAAGATTAATTTCTAAATGCAATAGTATCGCATTTCCATGCAACATAATACATAAACCAATCGTGTTGCAATAACTGTAGTTTACCCACAGGGAAATGGTATTGTCTGTCAGCTCCCTCAACAAAAAGAAATAGAATGGGATATAGGAAACATTGTTGTAAATGTACATATACAGGTGAGCCGGGATCGTATCATCACTTATCTGTCTGTTTATTTAAGATAATAATATTATTTTTGAAACTTAAAAGCTATTGCCATTCAATATTTCACGCAACTAACTCGCGTGCTGGCCACAGTAAGGAATAACTGCCAAGATGGGAAGTGAGAGATCTGCTAGTTTAGATGTTCTGTTAACATAACTAAAGCGGAGCTGTAAACGGTGCTTTACCCAGAAATGATAGGTATCTTATTTGAATGATATCATTATCCACTGCATAGATTAATTCTATATGATTACGCATATTCAGTTGACAATCTGTAGGTCTCCACAGAACTATTTATATATTTTTTAATACAATAAAAAAAAACTTTGACTGTATCTAGAAAAGAAGCATTAGTCGAGCTCAGTTTTAGAATAAACTACACTGATAGCCTTTTAAATGTTTGGATGAATTGAGATTGTATGGCAACTCTGTGAGTCCGTGGTTTCTGCAAGGGATAACACTTTTCCGTATAGAAAATCTAGTGTTAAATGATTCATATAGTGATTTTGGATGTAGCGGCATCCTCATATGTTTTATTTACTTAATGGTCAAGGCCTACTTCTTTATCTGAGGCTGCTGGTAGAGGTGTACATGGTCTGGTCTTAGTGTAAAGCGGTAGGCAAGTAGGCTGCTTGAAAAGGATTTCTCTCTGGTAGGACATGATGCATTTTTAATGGGGCCAATGAAAGAGAGCAGTGGGAAAGGTTTTTCCTCATCTCTGCGAGAGCTATAATCAATGAGGGAGAGATGAAAGTTGCCCAGCCCTTGCTTTCCTTTTGGGATGGCATGGGGGCTCAGATTAAGTCTAATTGAATTCACACAGCAGTAGATTAAGCATGCCAATCCCCTTTTCCCTAAATGCATTATGAGGATTAGGATTAAAAATGATAGCCGAGTTCCACATGTTGATAAGTGAAAGTCAGACCGAGGGTATTTTGTCATCTCAGGAGTTGACTAAGGATAACGTTTTGTTCTAAACAACTTAAGGAAGCTATTACGTAATTAGTCAGAGTTTGACCACACACTGTCTCACTTAATACCAGCAATGATACCAATTTCATATAATTTCATGACTTGAATTTTGATGCCTGACACTGATAGATTACTATTTTGTGTAAAATATGACAAATATCCATCATAAACAATATTTTAGCACACATTAGTGTCAACGGTGGCACTATGATGTAGCTTTTGGGATTTGCTAAAGAACTAGAGAAAGTACTCGTGTGGTTTTATTTTGACGTTCTATTTCATCTATTCTATTTTCCTTCTGTCATCTCATTCATTCATTACCATGCACCCAACACTGACCTCCTGAAGGGTACCAACCTCTACTGAATAGACCAACCAAAATCACTGGCCAACAAGAAATCAGACTCAAGGTGCACATCCCTCCCCAATCACATCCCATGGTCGATTGCTTGGCAACCAAAAGAAGATGGTGGGAGCTAATGACACTGTAAAAATAGCACATCAATAGCTTGGTGTCTGGAAAAAAAAACACATGCCACAGCATCTATAAATAGCCTTACAGCTGAGAACCAGGTATCCTCAGTGAGTACAGTATTCATTGTCTTCCGTAACACGTAACTTCTTACACTCTAACCTTCTGAGTTTAAATCAGATGAGTCAGGTGACGGACCATTTTATAATGCTATTCATAATTTTGATACTAGTGAATGGAGCTACAATTATATCCTGGGAACAAAGTGAAAGCAGACAAAAAAGAATAGCTGGTGAAGGTGCTGTCTAAAATGACACACAGCAATTAGTATAAACACAAACTGAATCCTCAATTTATTCAGCACTTTATTCACTACTTACAGTACCACAAACGGCCTACAATTGCGTACGACCCTAGGACGACTAGTCCCAAATGGACCAAATATGTAGGTGATTGGGAGCATAGATCAGATGAGAGGCTTCGGGATGTGAAATGAAATGAAACACACAAAAAAGCTTTGGCCACTTTTTTTCTGTGTATTCCCATTTTTATACGGTGTATCAAAAGCAATTAAAACATGTTTGAACAGTAAAACCTTAAAAGGCTATATCAGGGCTGTCTTATCCACCAGACAGATCTCCAGGGGAGGTTGGTCGTTGCCTGGGCAACCCCACAAATGGCAACTGACGTCAAGAAGGTAGGAGAAATACCAGAGAGATCCAGAGCTGCTATGCATAATGGATCATTGAAAAAAGGCTTGCTTGAAGAGTGCTAAAGTGACTTAAAACATGCTTGCCTCTTGGGCTCCCCACCATCACTCTCTCTGTCTGTGAGGAGAATAGATGTTGACAATCCAAGAGTTGCACATACCCCGGTCTGCCCTGGCACATTTGAAACTCGGTTTTGAGCCACCGTTCGTTCCGTCCCACCATTCTATTCAAATGGAATCGAGAAATATTTGATCATGAAGCTTTTTGACATCAATCAATTTACGAATCGTCGTGGCAAATCAGTAGTGCTTCTCTTAGATCATGTCGAATATACTTCTCTTGAAACATATGCTTATAGTCACGTGTGTGACTACACTATAATTCATCTGTAGTATTTTTATTCTTATTGGAAAATTGGTCATGGTCTGCTTCTTTTTGCATTACCAACCACATCCGCCCACTGAATTGCTGCTACCAAGGTTTTTTCAATTTTTTATTCTCTCTGAAAGTTTTTTTCTTGTCTTTTTTGAGGGTTTTGGCTGGTTATCAGTGCTGATCTGTAGGCAGCTGCGAAGCCCTTCGTTACGATGCTTGTAAAAAAGACTATACAAATAAAGTTGGATTTGATTCATGACTACTTATGACTATTCTTACAAATAAAATGGTCACCGATGAGAAATGTTGCCTGGTTCTAACGTATCATCACAACCTTGATAGGGAAGCCATCTGAATTGGATCCACATATGCTTTTAGTCCACAAATCATGTTCATCGTCGTGATAATGAAACCTCATTCCAGGCAGAACTACAGGCAATCACTCTTCTACCAGTGCAACTTGGTCCTTGTCTTATCTGTGAGCTATTGTTGGCCCCGTAAGAGTCACAGTGGCAGCTTGTTGAAGTGTCCTCATCATGTCTGTGATAGTGCATCTCGTGCAGTGTTAGAGTCACACTCTGGGGAAGCGTGACACTGATAGAGCATCTTTGTATGTGTATGCAAAGAGACAAAAGCAATCTATCCACCAAATAAATACAGCCGTGCTATAAACATACCACACACATGGATGCTGGATCGTTGCACTGGTCTATGTTGTGAGTTAGGTCTGGGTTCCAGAGACTACTTTGCAAATCAGTGTTAAAGCTATGCGAGTGTCTATACTAAATATGGTATTTTTGAATCCGTTCTCATCTGAACAACATAACTTGAGTAGATGGGCCTCAGACTTAGGACACAAGGCTCCAGAGGAAATGTACTGTGAGAAGAAATGAAAGTGTAGCCATTCAGGGGAATCCCAAGGACTTGAAATCAGGGATGCAATAGATTTTATGCAACATGAACTGACTTGCAGTATAGTTCTTTTGTTTATTTAACCAATAAATCATGTCAGGGGTTTGGAAAAATGGTGGCAGGTCTTTTTTCCTAACACCTTTCTGGAACTGGTTTAATAAAAATAAAAAAATGATGCCAAAATGTCAAGCCAAGATATCCCCTCTGCTTTCACTGTACAATACCTCTGTGCGTTCCTTCCTGGGCTGCTAAAACACTAGGATACCAAATCATTAATTCATAACCAAGCCCACAATTAATTTGACCTGACATTTTGGTGCACTCCAGGTTTAAGACACAAGATAAGACCGAGGCATCACCCCATGTGCGTGTGTGACAGCACACAACATGCCACTCCTTACCAGAAGCCAGACCAACAGCTGAACTGCCTTACTTGCCTTTTGCACACTGTCCTCATGCCATACATTCAACAAATGCCCAAAACATGCAAATATACTACAGGGTATTGAGCGCTATTACCTTCTTCAATGCAGACGCGTGGGAGGGGAAATGGGCGTTTTCCACATATGTCCTTTTGTGCATGGATTGTGAGCAGCACAGGCAGTAGTGTGGTTTCAGTTCTTCCTCTACTCAGTCTGAATTCTGCAAGGAAGAGCTGTAATGTAGAGAGGTTGATGCATGAGGCAGGGGGTGGGTGAGTGGGTGTGTGTGTGCGTGCGTGTGAGTGGGTGATACAGGAGAGGGGAGAGGGAGTTGTATTTTAAAGGGACATAACTTTATTTTTAAGATGGATATGGATCTTGATTGTGGCAATTATAAAGGTATGCCAGTACAGTCTGCATCAATTTGCTGACCTTGTTCTTGAAGTGATGGCTAGTACATTAGTTACTGAGGTCTGGGTTCATTGCTTAACATAAACAATCTAAACATACATCATCCCTAAACATACACGATATAAATTGTTACAGCATTATAAAACAGTTATTGGACGGTGTTGTTGTATAGTGTCTGATAGCTGATTGTGCACTGTGATAATGCTTGATTCTCATATATTAAGGTTATTAACTTAAAAGACATTGACATTTATTGCACCACAATTTGTTGTGGATCAGTTTACTCACCCTGAGCGCAATAGGCTTGCTGTCTCACAGTAACTTGACGTTAACGTCAATGTTGGAAGGTGGTTGGAAGCGGATGTGACGAACCCATTGTTCACTTTGATTGGATAGTCCTCTCAAGTTAGCATGGCGCCTTGTTAGGTTGCACAAAATAAGCGAATTTCTTTTGTTGTGACCAAACGTTGAGCTAGTGACTCTGTGTTTCTAGTTTTGTATTTTTCCAGATCGGGACATTTGTGATCATTCATCATTAGAGAGGATGAGTGGTGGAGTGTATGGAGGCGGTGAGTGTTATCTTTAGGACAACATTATGTGAATAAACCTGCCACGTTGTTTCGCTGAAGGCTCTGCATTTCTGCAACCAAGGTAGCGTTAGCTAGTTGACGGGTAGCTTGCCAGCTAGCTGAAATGTCTGGACAATTCTAGATAGAGAGCCACATCCAGTTATAAATTATGCACACTGCACAATTTATTATCTATAATAGTTTGAGAAGTAATAAAATGCCACAAAAAGCACCATATTACTATTTACATGGGTCAAGTCCAGTTAAAGATGCTAATATCATCACATAGCTATCACATGTTAGCAACTAACAAGTTAGCTGGAATGAATGAATCAACAAACCTAGCACATACTAGGGTCATTCATTTCATGTTTTACATGAAAACATTAAGTTTAAATTATATCAAAAACAAGAGTTTTCTTTTTTTTTGCCATATCAATGAGCCAGTTAACTTGCAAACTAACTTGTTAGTTTATCAGACTGAAAACATTGTTTCTGTCTACAATGGTAGTAAAACTGTGATGTATTCTGCAGATGAGGTTGGAGCCTTGGTGTTTGATATTGGTTCGTATTCAGTGAGGGCTGGCTATGCTGGAGAAGATTGTCCCAAGGTAAGTGGAACAGTCGGATGACCTGATTAACTTGACTATATCATCCTCATTTGAATATTCATTTTCTTGTCAAGGTTATTGCAATGTCGGAAAAGGAGGTCTGTTACACTTGAGACTGTCAACATGAATTGAGTCCGTACTTGGGCACCCATCTCACTTGCGTCAATCATACCTCATTTAGAATAGAAAAATGGTCAAGTGTCAGTAGGACATTGGGTCCGTGCCAGTCATGCATCGTATTCTGAAATATTCAGATCGTTCCTCAGTCAGTCTGTTAATGTGCGTTCAACCGCAGTGCCTTCAGAACAGCATTCAGCGATGCCTTATCCCGCCAGAAGACTTTTCAGAAACGCTTCACGCTGTGCTCAATGTGCTCACTGTTGACAAAATGACGCACAACAGCCGTGGGCATTTCCTAAAGCGTGCCGTTGATAAGACAGCGGCCGTTCACTGTGACACTCTAGCCCTTCTTGTGTGTGTGTGGTCAGGCAGACTTCCCCACCGTGATCGGCGTGACCGTGGACCGGGAGGATGGCAGCACGCCGATGGAGACGGACGGGGAAAAGGGCAAGCAGAGCGGCACCACCTACTACATCGACACCAACCAGCTGAGGGTGGCCCGGGAGAACATGGAGGTCATGTCCCCCCTCAAGAATGGCATGAGTGAGTCCCGTCCGCCCCCTCGTGTCACACGATCCCGGACGCGGGTGTCTGTTGCAGCCGCGCTGGCGTGCCACAGTTCTGAAGTGACGAAACGCAAAGAATCGTTCAGAGGAGAAGTTGATGCTGAATGGGAGGCCAGCCGTATGCTTTTAGACCCTTTTAATGATTTCATTGTTAGTGGTTTCTTTACAGACCAGGTCATCTGTTTGGGGTCAGGTGAAGGCATATTGACGAGTGCGTTTTCCTCAGAACTGTCCATGGTGCTGAAGTTTTGTTAACGCACGCAGCCCATGTCAATAAACACTTGTCCCTGTCTCACCGTGCATTTCACAGTGAAGCGCTGCATATGCTTGGAAATCTTACCAACTTACTCGCTGGTGCCGCGTGTATGGTGAACGTAAGCCTGCACGGTGACCTGGCTGACGCTCATGTGAAATCAGTTCAGGGGAGTTGGGCTATTTAGGGGAGAGAAACTGTGACACCAATCTTAATTGCAGCAGAACTGCATCGTGGGACCCGAGGGCTCCCTTAGGGGACTGACCTGGTACATTTACCCATTTGCTCAAATTATCAAAGCACGTCAGTCTATTTTCTCCCATCTGACCCAGCAACAAGAGAGGGAGGGGGGGGGGGGGGGTTAGCATCCGATTGTAGGAGGATTTTTGGAGTGAAGAGCATACCTAGTAGGTTTGCTGACGGCTCAAAAACATGCCACTGCGTATCAGTATCTCTTATGTAGTGCCCATACATTTTTCACTGTATTGTACCCAATTCTATGAGTCTGTATAAACCCCTATAGATGATTTGTGCATCCCCCCATCTCTTCCCAGTTGAGGACTGGGACAGCTTCCAGGCCATTCTGGACCACACCTACAAGATGCACTTCAAGTCTGAACCCAGTCTGCATCCGGTTCTCATGTCCGAAGCATCGGTGAGTTTGTCTCTTTAGGCAGGCATTTGTCGACGCTGAACATTAAATGAATATCTGGGGGGATATTAGTTTGACTTTCATGTGCTCATAATTACACCATGGTTATCAAATCATTAAAATCACTATAAATACCAATGTATTTTGATGTATTCAAAATAAATAATTCATTCATTTAATATTCAGTCAACAAAGCATCATGAACATTGTCTGGATATCGTCAGTCTTTCAGTCCTTGAGTTATGTCAAGGCCTATGCGAACTGTCCTTTAGTTGTGGATAGATTTGTAGCTTTTGAGCTACAGGGGTCAGTGTTCAGTGTTTTGGCATTGAAAATATATGTTTCTTATCTCCTTTTCTCCTCTCTTGGGCAGTGGAACACACGAGCGAAGCGTGAGAAGCTAACAGAGCTGATGTTTGAGCATTACAACATCCCGGCCTTCTTCCTGTGCAAAACAGCGGTGTTGTCCTCGTATCCTTTGACCCACACCTGACCCACACCGGACCCACACCGGACCCCCACCGGACCCACACCTGACCCCCACACTGGACCCACACCTGACCCACACTGGACCCACACCTGACCCCCACACTGGACCCACACCTTACCCCCACACTGGACCCACACCTGACCCCCACCTGACCCACACCTGACCCCCACCTGACCCACACTGGGCCCACACCTGACCCACACCGGACCCACAGGTGTTCTCTCGCGGCAGGGCCGCTGTTGGTCATGTAGATAGAAAGACCCGTGATGCGGTTTAAACCCTATCCTCCATCTCCTTTAACTCTCGGGTTGTCCAGCTTTGCCAACGGGCGGTCCACAGGGTTGGTGCTCGACAGTGGAGCGACGCACACGACAGCCATTCCGGTGCATGATGGTTACGTCCTGCAGCAAGGTGAAGGCCCGCCTCTTTCTTCCCCCACCCGCAATTCAGTTCATCCCTTTTTGAAATTGAAGACGTTCAATAACGTTGGCCCACGCCCAAAGTTTGATTTTAAAAGCTGGAAATGGGCTGGTGCCCCGCTTGCCCCTCCCCTCGGCAAACCGAATCCCCTTTTGGAAACACCGCAAGGAGGAAGGAATAGCAAGACATAGTATCGTGGTTTGACATTTTATCAACTTCTGAATCATCCCCTTATATTCAAGACACATATTTGGAGGAAATGGCAGCCATCTTGGCACAACCTCAAGGTCTAGTCTTTCTGGAGGGAGGCCATTCGAGAAGGAGATACACTGAAACAACACCCGAGGAACGTACCGGAAACCAAACGGGCACATAAATAGGGACGAGAAAACACCAGGAAATCGATGGAGCCTTTTTAGTGGATATGATATGGGGGGTATGGTCGTTTGGAAGAGTGTATCGTATTGAGGTCATTGAGGACAACTGAATCCTGCTTGATTCTTTAGCTTGTATCATTGTCTGCCAAGGTGATTCTGAAGGGTTGACATTTTTTCCCCCCCATTTATAGGTTGATATTGTTTAAAGCTACTGGTCTACACATTTTGTACATGCAAAAGTATTGCACACACATTAATCATAGGAGAAAAAAACTTGGTTAGGAACATTGGAATTAATATGCCTATATCAAACACAGTTGGAAGGGTTTGATCTTTTGTAACACATGGCTCAATTGTCGAAACAGACTTAATTCTCTTTGTGTATTTCTAATTCTAAAGCCAAGTCTGTTTTCTTCTGGTTTTACAGGAATCGTTAAGTCTCCCTTGGCAGGGGACTTTATGAGTATGCAATGTAGAGAGCTATTTCAAGAGTTGAATGTTGAAATAGTCCCTCCTTACATGATTGCATCAAAGGTGAGACCTGCTAAAGTAAGTCAAAACCATTCATTTCAGAGATGCCACATCTCATTTACTTTGGTGCTATTATTACGGTGGTGGGGCGTTGTAAGTACAATTTACAGACATTTTAAAATGTGTCTCATCATCAACACGGTCCTGTTGTGTGTAGTCCTGTCGTGTGCACCCATTGCATGTCAGTTATACCACGTTTGGGCACAGCCAATGCTTACGAATAAGTTATGTTTATTATATTTGTGTATGGTAATTGTGTATGTTTTGAAAAAAATGCATGCATTTATGTTGATGTGAAGAACGAGGATCACAACTGATACTGTAAATATGTTTGCAATGTGCTTGCATGAGCATCAACTGGAGACTGGCTGTTTAATAGGCTGCTTTTTATGAGCATTATTGACCATGGTTGATTTCAAATGAATTAAACCAACTAATTGATGATGTACTCACAGTTGAAGTATAAAAGAAAAAAAAACGATGACATTATTTTATGATATCATGGCATTTACTGCATATAAAAGGCATAAGTGTACTATATGCCTGCATGGAAGACTATGACGACAAAAAAAAAAAACATTTCACACAGCATCATTCATGCCTCACGTTGACGACTACAGCATGACATGCTGGCCCACCTTCCTCAGGCCTCCATCGGCCGTCGGTCGACACGTGGGCTCCCCTCCTCCTCCGTCCCACGCCAACACGCCGTCACCCCTCACCTCGACAGCCCCACTGCCTGACTGAGTGTGTGTACTTTCAGGATGCGGTCCGCGAGGGCTCCCCGGCCAGCTGGAAGAAGAAGGAAAAGCTGCCTCAAGTCACCCGCTCCTGGCACAACTACATGTGCAACGTAAGCCCGCCGCGCCCCTCCATCCGGATCTTTTTCGCGGCTCGACGTAGGCTGTGTCCCGCGACCGGCGCTTTGTCACCGTTCTCGCTCCAGCCGAGGGGCTCCGGGGGAGGGGGGGCCTGTCACCTGTTTGTCTTGCAGAACTGGCTAACGTCCGGAAGATGCCGGACTGCAGGCGTCGTTGCTGCTGGCATAGGGAGGGGATTGCCGTGTTGATGGGTTTTTAGTCGAGTGCGTTGCCTTTTTCATCTGAAATAGAGCTTGGTTTTTCTCCGTTCCAAAGACGGTGATCCAGGACTTCCAAGCGTCTGTGCTGCAGGTGTCGGACTCCCCCTACGATGAACAGTAAGTCCCGGGCCTCTCCATGGCTGGCTGTCTATTTCACAATGCCGGCTGTGCAATGGTGAAGCTCCATCATAGTGGTGATCCGTCTCCCTTCACAGAGTGGCTGCCCAGATGCCTACAGTTCATTACGAACTACCCAACGGCTACAACTGTGACTTTGGAGCAGAAAGACTGAAGATTCCAGAGGGTCTCTTCGATCCCTCCAATGCCAAGGTGGGAAAAAGTATTTGCAAATCATTTGAGGGTGTTATTTGAATAACACTGGATTTGTTTTGTTTTTCCCCCCCACGGTTCTGAAACAAAATGCTGTTTTCAAAACTCTGTTGTTTCGATGCTTCGCAGGGCTTGTCAGGCAACACCATGCTAGGGGTAGGTCACGTGGTCACCACCAGCGTGGGCATGTGCGACATCGACATTCGGCCAGTGAGTGCCAATATTTGCCCGACATCTTTACGAAACCCCAGACAAACAAACTAATGACGTCATTCCGCAGAATACACAATTGAAAAACTGCCTGTATTCGTTTTGACTTTCCACGGGAATTCTAATGATTTTTTTCCCTTTCTTTCCAGGGTCTGTATGGCAGTGTGGTGGTCACTGGAGGAAACACGCTGATCCAGGGCTTCACAGACCGCCTCAACAGGGAGCTCTCCCAGAAGACCCCTCCCGTGAGTGCTAATTAGACCCCCAATCTCAATGAGACAACATGTTAACCTCATTTCCGAAGAGCACAAACGCAGTCCATGAAAACATTCGTGGTACTCGGAAAGTTCTGTAGATGTTACGATCCTACAACGCTGTTTTTTTTTTTTTTTTCTCTCCTAACATGTCTCCCTTTCGTTATTTCCAGAGCATGAGGCTAAAGCTGATCGCCAACAACACGACTGTGGAGCGCAGGTTCAGTGCCTGGATAGGAGGCTCCATCCTAGCATCGCTCGTGAGTGGACCCCAGCACTGTCACGCCCACTGCATAGAAACCGCAGTTTGACTTGTCAGATATGCCTTTTTACATCAAATACACAATCGCATCACCCAGGTCACAATTATAAAAGGCAAAGATGATTTAAAGTTGTCTTTTCTCTCTCAGGGAACCTTCCAGCAAATGTGGATCTCCAAACAAGAGTACGAAGAGGGCGGGAAGCAGTGCGTGGACAGGAAGTGCCCTTGATGGACCACCGACCACAGGTCTGCCTCCATAACCCACGGACATGAACGCATTCTAGTGAGACGTTATAGCTGGGACTCAGGAACAACGAAGTACAGTCAATGTTTTTATAGCGTTTTCTTTTTGTATAACAATGATCTTGTCCGTCTCATATGACTAGGTAGAGATCGTTGACTTTAACTTACCATCTAACTCACCATTATGAATCCAGATCTCATAGCATTCCATATAGCTATGAACAGAAAGGAAAATGTATCTCCATGTTGTCAGTGTTTTTTTAAATATCAAGCTCATTGTCAGGTTAGGCAGTGTGTCAATTTGGGCAAATTCTCTTTTTATATACTCAGTGAATGAGCAGTTATTCACCAAGTGAGAAGGACTCACTTAAATATTGTCTGTATTTAATTTCACGTGTTGATATCATTGGGTATTTGCTGTCTTTTGAAAATAAAGTTCCCTTTTGTTAAATGATGTCCTAAATACCAAGACTGGTGATGTTTGAAATGGTTTAATCTGAAAACCTATTACAATGATGTAATACAGAAAAACACGTGCCACAAAACATGAACAAACGGTACATATGATCAATCTTAAAATTCATTAACTTCTGTGCAGCAATAAAGTAACTTGAGTAGTTTGAGCATTACGACACATCGTGAAAACAAATGTCAAGCGTTGACCTAAATAACAAGGTATAGATTTGTACTGGTTTTGGTAGCAAAACAACGAGGGGGGGTCATGTTTCCGCCGTCTCACGATTGGGCCTTCATTGGGGGGAACTTCTCCTGGAGCTGGGCTTGCTTCTTCATCTCAGTGTTGGCCTTCCTCACCCTGGCTCTGAGGTGTTTCTCAATACGGAGCCTAAAAGAAAGGGGATAACTTGCTTATCCAGCTTGACTCGGTGCAAAGTCGGCAGCTCGATACTTGTCATGACAAGGGCATTTAAAGTGCTTAAAACGTGTATATAGGGTGTCAGGTGGCTGAGCGGTTAGGGAATTAGGCTAGTAATCTGAAGGTTGCCAGTTCGATTCCCGGCCATGCAAAAATGACGTGTCCTTGGGCAAGGCACTTCACCCTACTTGCCTCAGGGAGAATGTCCCTGTAGTTACTGTAAGTCGCTCTGGATAAGAACGTCTGATAAATGACTAAATTTAGATGTATATATACACACACATATTGAGAGAGATTGAAATGAATGTGATGCATCAGTTTCTTTTCTTACCTTATATGGGGAAGAACAAATCCAGGTGTGTAGAAACGTTTTCGCTTGTACCTCCTGTTCATATACCAGGGAATGGCATGCTCTTTGAATCGGTACCTGGATAGAGCCACAGGCAGAAAAACAGCACCACTTGCGATTAAACTGGCTACTTGGAATGCAATGTTTGAATTACAGATGGGTGGTATCCAAAAGACTGTTTGCACTGATGTCATGTCACTGCATTACTTGCACCTATGGCTGTCCTTTATTGAGTTTGATATTGGGACCTCTGACTTATGTGACCACCTCACATAAA
Source organism: Hypomesus transpacificus (assembly GCF_021917145.1). NCBI lineage: Eukaryota > Metazoa > Chordata > Actinopteri > Osmeriformes > Osmeridae > Hypomesus > Hypomesus transpacificus. The sequence goes on along the minus strand of NC_061075.1, from coordinate 3,680,334 downwards.
ACACTGCCTCATCTTTTCACACCACTTAAAGATACCCAGTGTTTGTTTTTTTTAGTTGGTCAAAGCAAGAGGAAGTTGAAGTAATTCAACCAACTGGTTGTGTAGTGTTGTTGGTCTATACTCACCAGTAAACATGTCCAAAGAGTGATTTCCTCCAGGCTCCAGGTCTAGCTCTCTCCTGCCCTGTCTGCAGCATGCGCAAAGCGTCTTCCCTCTCCTTCACCACCGTGTCCAGTCGCTTCATAGACCTCTCCACCTGGAGACGAGAGTTTGGCTGTATGAGGGTATCCTGCTACAATGTCCTGTGATGTTCAATGGGAGGAAGTTTGGTGTGTGTACCTTTTTTAGACGTTCAGGACTTGGCATCTGCATGCACTGCCGTTTCGACTCCTGTTCAACGGTAAGCAACATGTTCTTCTCTTTCAGGAGTACATACCTGAAACAGCAGATGATGTTCCATTATTTCAATGAACGTGGCCCAGTATATGCACATTCCCTTGAGGGCATCAAAGCCTTTTCTGTAGTTCATAGTGTGACCCTTTCATTCCCTACCATAGTTTGTGTAGGTCTTCATTACTTTTTGCCCTCAGATGTTTTGCTGTCCATGGAGCACCTGGTATCAATGCAACATACAAAAACTCTTCAGTAACCGTATGATGGGTACAATAGAATCCTCCATCCTGGTAACATTTGGTTCAATAGCAATGCTTACCAGACTTCACCGTGGATTGTCCCCAGTTCTCGGGTAGGTCGAAGAACTCATCCAGCCCTCTTCTGCTGACAGTAGTGTGCAGGGGTCGACACTGACCTCGGTTGTGCCATGGTAAGCCCACAATTGAGGCCGCTTGCCTGAAAAGAGAATTATTCTTTTTAGAGACCGGCCAAACTAGTGGAAGCCTGCTGCCTCTTTACGTTAGCTACGCAAATTAGACATAGCCTAAGTTGCGTTTTTATGTTTGCTCTTACCTGTTTAGATAAGACTGTGATTTTGACAAATTGAAAGCGGCTTGTTGAGGTGATATAGAAGTAGATATTCTGATTGCGTTTTGAAACTGTTTGCAAAGTGTCAAAACGCGTCCTGCTGAGGTCGCCGCCATCTTTCCTATTGAATTTTCCCAGCATGCATTAAAAAATGTGAGAAATAAAATAACATTACATTAATTTTAAATGCCTGAGAATACCCTGAGAATTGTGTTTTTTTATTTGTTATAAACAACAACAAAATTATTGGAACCAACAAAAGAAAATGAGGACTGTATATATTTTTGCCCTTAGTAAACATGGCTGACTTCAACGTCAAATATCCGTGGACCATCTAGAACTCGAGTTCCTAGACTTTGTGCCCTCAGTAGTGATGGTTGGCATGAGCGTTCTCCGGTCTGCTGCTGCGTTTGCAGCCAGACTAAATCCTTTAAAATCAGGAAATACTGCGGCTAATTTGCTCACAAGGACAATCCCACGCACAGATAAAGGTAAAACGTTTATTAGGAGTTCACCAATTGATTTGTATTTTCATAAGAATGCTTATATCCTGCTGTGACCTTGTGGCTAAGCCTCGTTAGCAATGGCTAGCAAGCTAGCTAGCTAGGCTAACCAACGTCCAAGGGGAGGTTGAGAAGCCAACGTCCTCATCTAGATTTTTATCAACACAGCTAACTAGCTAGCAATCACAACTAGTGACAGATACATAATATGTAATGCAGCCATCTCATGTCAATTCTTGCGATTAGCAAGTAGTAGCTACTGTATGAGAAATTGACCAACACAACACCATCAACAAAGTCAAGACAAGTCAAAAAGGTGAATCTGTTAGTAGCTACCTGACAACACATGCAATTGTTGTTGATTGGCGTTGTGATGTATATCACTATCTATATTTCTGTATAATTAAAATGTGTTCGATTTGCTCACTTCTATAAGTGAAAACCACCTTTTGCTTTGTTGTAATGGGTCAGCTTTATTTTTAAGCAGTCATAAGTGTAGTAGCCTACTCTGTGTGTTGACTCCGGCACTGTTTTAGCAGTAGGTACTTGATCCTCAAGCGGAAATTGCAGCAGGCAAGAACAGGGAATAGGAAATCAAAAAGAACAGGTTACCAATACCAAGTAACACAGTTTCAAAATACAAAATGGTTGTACTGGCAGTACAAGTCACAATTTGTGGTTCAGTATGTGTGTTTTGCTGATCACCTTATCCTTTTTGATCTTTCAGTGGCAATTCGCTGGGGAGGCCATGGAAAGCAGATGTTCATCATCAAACCCACTGAATTTTATGACAGGAGGTTTCTGCGCCTATTGGTAGGTGTTTGATAACATGAAAGTTAGGGTTATTTTTACATTGACATGCGCGTCTGCTGTTTTGATGACAAGACAACTGCAGTTTCAGAACTTACGACAGGTATACATCAAAAGTCCTTTTAACATGATAAGTTTTCTCCTTTTAGCAATTCTACATCTTGCTGACTGGAATTCCGATGGTTATCCTTGTCACATCTGTGAATGTGTTTGTTGGTAAGTCTCATTGATTTGTTTCTAACTATTGATAAAATGTTTGATTTCAGTATGGTACAATCGTTTGATCTCGGTCATGTCAACATTATTTTGAACATACAAAAATAACTTGATTGTGTTAACATTTTAGGTGAGGCTGAGCTGGCTGAGATTCCAGAGGGCTATGAACCCGAATATTGGGAGTATTACAAGGTAGTGTCCTCGCTACCACAACTAACACACCTTCACCTTAAGACAAGCACGTGAAATGCCCAGTTTGATTGTGACTTTGTGTATCAGTTAAGAATTGGATGATTTTGATTGGACGATTAATGAACATGCTCATTGCTCAACATGTTGTCATGAGAACGAGCTTCTTGTGGTTGACGGGGACCTCGTCACTGTATGTTTCTCTGCAGCACCCCATCACCAGGTGGATTTCACGGACCTTCTATGACTCCCCGGCAAAAGACTATGAGAAAATGATGGCTCTAATCCAGATTGAACAGGAGAAGGGCCAGTTGAGGTGAGCGACAGCCTGACTCTATAATAGATTATTATTATTTATTTTATGACAACTTAAATTTTATTTTATTGTACATTTTATTGAATTTTAATTCCACTTAGTACTGCTAGTTTATGCACCCTATGTACCCTTAGTATAGATAGTCCACATATTTTTTGTTCTTTTCTTCTTTCAGACGTACAGAGCTGGAGGTGCGTAAACACATGAGAGAGAAGGGAGATGGACCCTGGTTCCATATGCAGACCCTTGACAAGAATCTGATTGACAACAGCATCAAGTCAACACCTGACAACTGAACCATCCAGTCCAATCACCTACTGTATCAAGTCCCATCTGTTAACGTTATACAGTGATGAATGCCACTGTGTGTATATTTTTCCTCATTGCTTTAATAAAGTATATATAACTGAATTGTTTTCACTTTGTCATGAGCTTCACAATAATATTTGAGTCATCTTTGTTTCATAAAGGTTGCCTCGTACACATGTACATTTCCACATGATGGCAGTGCTGAGTAGACACAACCTACATTTGATGTTTGGAGGTATATTTTAAATTAAATGGAATTTAGGAAAATTAATGGTTTACTTTTATGTAATTGTTATTTAACTCATTCATTGAGGTATCAGTTAAGAATTGTATATTTTTTCTTCAATTATGACAGTAACAAACCAATCAAAAAGAAAAAATAATTCTAAATAATTGAGATATTGTTGAACACTATTAGTTGAAAACTCTTGTACTGTCTCCGTCTAGAACAGTCACCTGGCATCAAATAAAACGTGACTTGTGAAGATCAACGTATCTGTCCTGCATTTGTTTTCTGAAATGTCAGACTACCTTGCAATTTACTGCAGATGCATGGCTTTCCCTTCTTTGTGTACATTACCATTATCACAATTTGTATGATGTAAAAAAACGAGTGGAGATATTAAGCCTTGGGTATATGGGTGGATTTATAAATTATGTGGGTGGAACCCCTCTTTTAAAATCGTTCGGTGCGCGTCATACAACCAGAATATTCGAGCTCCGAAATCTCCGGCTAGCTCGAAGAGACAGAAATTTAATTCCTAAATAATTTTATTTCGGGGGAAATTATTTTAGCGTTTGTTGTATGCACAGTTTTCCATCCGCTGTGTTTTTCGCGTCACATCCCCCGTGGCTGGAGGAATGTCGAAACCGAATGATTTAAAAATAGCAGCATCTCTTTGACAGCCTGCTCTGGTGACTTTCGTAGCATTGTGGTGCAAGAAGCAGGAATGCGAAGATGGCTACAGACCTAGGAGAGCTGCTGGTCCCCTATATGCCCACCGTCAGAGTCCCCAGAACAGGAGACAGGGTTTTCAAGAGCGAATGTGCCTTTTCCTTCGATTCTCCCGTAAGTGTCTCATCCACTTGCAATTAAGACGTTTGTGTCGCAAGCCATTAACTCATCCCGTGTGCTGCCCTAACATGTGAAAAGCTACGCAGTTTTGAGGTGGGATCTACTGGGTTCAAAGCCACCCACCGTTCCCTGGAGCGAGAGCCTGGAGAAATAAATAATTTAAGGTTGTTTACATCTAGTGGAATGGACTTTCCTTTGTTAAATGGCTTAGTAGGGGTGTATTGTTAACGTAGCCTAATTCATTACCACAAACACCTGCACAGGCTGTATTTTTCTTAGAATAAAACAAAAACAAAAGTACGTTCACATATTTCCGAGATATTGAGTCTGAGGTTTAAAACCCATGTTTTACAGTGTTTCGAGTGTATCTGTGCTCAGTCTGACTCATCATAACAGGCATGTTGTGGCCTATTGGAAAACATGTTTGGAAATTAAATTTTGGGGAAGTTTTGACAATATGTCACGCATACTTAGCCAGTGAGAGTTTACAACATAGGTTACTTTGTGAAATACGGTCTTGCATTTGATTCCAGCGACACCACTCGACCCTGTAATTTTGATATGGCTAGATCAAACTTTCGATGCAGCCTTAATCGACCTTCAAACACAACAATTGATCTGCTGAATTAAAGAAACATAATAGGAACTTTTGCCTCAACAACTTTACTTATCTTAAATCCTAATAAAAACATTTTAAAGGTGACTCAGCTGTCTGGAGTTCATCAAGACTGAACTTATTTTTAACCAAGCGCTGTTGAAGCTCGTATGTCACTCTGAGCCACTTAAAGGTTTGTCAGAATATTTATGAGGCCCACTTCTAATAGCAGATACAGGTTAGTATGGACAGAGGTGTAATTCTGCAGAGCCACCGTTAAACGGCACCATAGTTGGAACTGAAGTTGTAGGCCAGTAGGCCAAGTCTCTGTTATGGCATGTGTTTTTGGAAAATGACATGTCACATTGCTTACTTTTACAGCTGATTGACAATTAGCTATTACCAGGCTGTTTTGCAATGTACTAGAAGTCGCTTTTGCCAACAGCCAGAAACGTTCATCACTATCCTCCGTTGACTTTAACAGCATCCTAAAAGTAATAGATTATTTTGCCCTCAATTCAGATGAAGTTGGTAGTTGTGGACATAGCTTAATCTACTATTGAGTGTATCCTGTGTATACACCTTTAATGATGGTCTTCACTTGTGAGTTAAGGATGGGTATGGATGTGAATCTGAATTATCAATATTGTTATATAACTATAAGACTTGTGGGACATATGGGAGAAGCAAAATCTGAGATTTTATGGTAGTGAGAACTTCACTTCAAAACAACTGGCAGTTACAGAAGGAGTATTATGTATAATGGCTTTATACACATAATGGTCTTCTCACTTCTATGATATCGTTGAGTTTACCTTCTGACATCTGTCATGAAACAGATGGTGCTGTGATTTTAACCTGGTGGTAGCAGCAGCAGCAGCCTCTCGTTTTCTTTCTATTCTCAAAATTGAACTGTAATATTTTGCCAAGTTCATATGGATACCACCTTCGAGATGACACGCCCAGGCAAAGCACATGATTAGTCTGTATTAGTAAAGAGAACCTGGTTGATAAACCTAGCATTAAGTTGTTAAAATGATCCATACCTAACACTGAGTACGTTTATGTAGCAGAATGTGCAAAAGCGCTCCCAAAACCCTTGTAAATTTGGATAGCCATTCCTGTTACCCAGGTGTGTTTCTGTGTGTGTCCGCAGGAGTCTGAGGGGGGCCTGTACGTGTGCATGAACACATTCTTGGGGTTCGGAAGAGAACATGTGGAGAGACATTACCGCAAAACTGGACAGAGTGTTTACATGCACCTTAAACGACACATCAGAGAGGTGAGTGAGGGGTCACACGGTGTGGGGAAGCCATTTCCACATTGCATTGTTTAAATTGAAGTGGGCTTAGGTTAGATTATTTGCATACCCATGGCTTATTTTATATTGACGCCTATTCTTTTTTACTCCCGTTTATTGTTATTTAGTTTCTTCAAATATTATACGAATAACAAAGATGTAACAGACTCTAGATTGTAGGTAAAGGCCGTTCGTGACAGTTGCTTTGATTGTGAGTAGGCATTTTCACCCATAACCTTGTATGTATGGGTCGATTGTCATCTGGCCTGATACAAACTCCAATGGAATGTGTAGACATCATGTCAATTCTTCAGTTACAACATTGTTCAAAATCTTTGTTCTTGTCAATGGCTTACTGTTACTGCACATTAAATATCAAGTGACTACTTCAAGGAAATTAGGTTCATTGTCAATCAAGACTAATCGAGATATGACCTCTTTTGGCAATAGTTAATTGTAACTTAGCTTTTATAAAGATCTACCGTGATGCTGCAGCATCATGTACAGTTTGCCAAATCCATCAAACAAATGGTCAAGATTTGGGAATGGATTAGAACCAGAACTGCTTGTTCTGATGTTGCCCTATACATGCATAGTTCTCTTCATATTGACAAGGAGCAATGCCATTAGTAACCACACAAAAACAAAGCCCACCATCATCCCCCCCCCCCTAAGTGGTTCTATTTCCATGCCTGGATCCTACCAGAAACAGCTGGCCACATTCTCCCGGCTCCTGTGTCTGCTGTTTTCCCATAAGCCCTCTCGCTCCCAGAGTGTGTCAGCATTCTCTCTTGGCCTGTTCCCTGTTCCTGTTCCTGTTCGCCCATTGCACAATAGCTGGGGCTCTGCCTGATTAGTACTGGATCCCAGGGATTCAATAAGTACTCCAGTCATTCAAAAATGAGTTTGCCACCATTTGGGGGCGTATTTGTAATAGTGGTATGATTACTGATTTGATCTTTCACATCCTCTGGGGGGTCATGCTCTTGTATGATTTAGGATGGATTGGATTGGCTGTTTTTTGACAGGTGAATCTGCACTGTGTGCATTTGGATATGTCTCTGCAGACATGTGATGCTACATAGCAGTCATCTGTGTCACAGGGCCACGCTAGGGGGTTTCCCCACCGTATTTTTTAGAAACATTTCCATTGCAGTTGGCCCTGAAGGGCAGGGAAATGTTTAAAATTCTGCAATGGGGCTTTTGTATTTTTATTTATGTGAGAAATATAAAACATTTATGTCTGATTTTCAAATGTTTAGTTCATTTATACGAGAACCTAAAAGGGATTTCTTAAACGGATATGTATGTATTACCGTATGTATATATCAACCCTATTTTTACTCCTGTTCCTTACAGAAACCCACGGGTGCCGCAGGTGGTGCCATTCCCAGAAGAAGAAATGGCAAAGTGTTTCTAGGTAAGCCTCACAAAGGACTTATTACTATCTCTCTGGTGGATACTGAATAGCCTCTTACACCAAACAGATATAGATTCATTCCTGAATGGAAACTCAAATATTCTTTCACAGCCCAGTATTGTAAAAAAAATAAGCATGTTATCATTTGGGGGGAAAAAAAATTAAGTGAAACAGAAACAAGCAGAAGTCGGTCAACACTTTTTTTTTCTACTAGAAGAACATTTCTTTCTGGCACCAAAGATGTGATGTTGAGGGTTAAAATAACCAATACTTTGATCGTAGTCTTAATAATGATAATCAAATGCATTGCAGCAGACATACACTAACTTCCTAGTCACTCCGATGAAAGCGACATATCCCCATGTTACCCCCCCCCCCCCCCCCCCGCCCCTTGCCATGTGTTCTAAATTTAGCTCATATATTTGTATTGCCGTTAGTAACCGTTCTAAATCCAAAGTGCCACATGCCCGGCCTAGAGTACAGATAGGAGGGTTGGTTTACAGTGGGCCGCCCCGGCCTGTCACTTGGTCGTCTTCAGCTGCCGTCCCCCATCACCCTCCTATGACACGCTGTTGCCACTGGCTGCCATGACACAGGCGGGAGAGACTCTCAGGTGTCTGTAGCACCTTCCAGACTGGCGTTCTAACAACCTACTACTGTCCCCATCTATCAATCCGTCGTGCCTCTAGATTAGAACCACCTCCTTTTCCATGAAGCCCTCCTCCTCCACTACTGTACATGGGTGCTAGGCTGCTCAGTACGCTCCGCTGTACAACAATTTGTCCGTTGCGGTTATGACGTGACCAAGTATCTTAACAGGTCTAACCCCATCCTGTTGGGACTGGATGGTTCTAGTTTGTTGTCAACAAAACAGCCCCCCCTCCACCCATCAGGGTTTTGACACAACTGGAACCAGAGGACTACACAGTGCTTTGGCATTTCCATAAGAGAGTGATGATCTTATCAACGAGCTAGCCCCAACCGCACAGACGTCATCATGGAGCTAAAGGCGACAGACATAAGCTGAACATCAGAGAGCCGCTCGATAGGGTTCCGTGGGGATTGGATGGGTGCTCTCCTCTGGACCATTTGAGAACAATCAAATAAACATAGTGGGAATGTTCGACAAACCCTTTAAACAATGCGAACACTCAAGACATCACCTGTCACCATTATCTTAACTATTAGCCCAGTTTATCAAACATATTTTAGAAGGCACCATATTTAGACTTTGTTTACTTTTTTATTTTATTCCAAAGGTCTATGAAACCCATCTTTTTAAGTAAGATAAATTATGTAAAGTTGTATTTGCGTGTTCTTATTCCTTTTCCAGAGGTCGTATGCCTCCATCGTTCATATTAATGAGCCGTAGCCCTGATTGGATGACGTCCTTGGCTCCATGTTACTGGCTTTCTGGGCAAAAACCTTTTGGTAATCATCCCAGAATAATCAGTTTGTACTGAGCCTGGTACCCAAAGGACTTCACACAGCCGACACGTGTTAAGACAAGCTTTTCCTATTCAAACAAAAAAATGATACCCACATATCACAATTGTTCCATTTTAATTGTGCAACGTTGCCCTACAGGTAACAAGCTAACAGACTTTTTTTTGTTGATACATTACGTTGATCAGTGTATAGCAAATCAATATGGGAATTAAGAGGTTCTGCAACAAAAAAAAATCACTATAACGCTTAACATTATTATTAGCCTTTGGTTATATGGTGTACAGTATGTTCTACTCAACACTTGGCGTCGGAAAGCTCAAGTATATGAAACAGACCAATCGACCTCCACAACCGCCAGTATTAACGCTGCGCTCACCAGTCACTGTCTCATGGTAATGTCTGCTTTCTCTCTCAAAGATTTAGAGCTTAATCGTGATTTTAACGGAGACCATTATGAGTATGAAGACGAAGCCAAGCTTGTTATATTCCCAGACCACTACGAGATCCCCTTACCAAATATTGAGGAGTTGCCTGCACTGGTTAGTGAGTGTGTGCGCATGCTGTTTTTGTTTGTGTACAGTATGTGTGTATGTGTGTGGGGTTTGTGTTTGTGAGGCATGATGAAGGTAGAGTCACGTGATACTATTTGGCCTCTCTAGTGTAGTGATATCTTTTAGCGCAGCGTGTGGTTTTTCTTTTGTGTGTGTAGTAGCGTGTGTTTTGGTCAACTGCATTGTGTTTGTTGGTTGTCTGCTGTTGCATGGATTGACTGTAAGGACTCTGCGGTCCCCCTTTGCCACTATTTCTCAGCGAGTGTTAAGTCTTGTCACGTAGAGATCAACTGACAGGAAACTCATATAAACGCCCTACAAATGGATACCTCCTGGAATCCATTCAGCTTCTTGTCCGCCACACAGACCTCTCCCAGCCCCACAGTCCGACACAGCCTTCATTCACCAGACCCCTGGCCCTTTTGTCCCTCTTGACTCCCAGGTGACAATAGCGTGCGACGCCGTGCTCAACGCCGCCTCGGCCTACAAGAAGCAGGAGCCAGACTCCTGGGAGGAGGAGATCCAGGTGTCCAAACATGCCAGGAGTCTCCGACAGCTGGACAACGGAGTCAGGATCCCACCCAGGTAACCAGGCAACACCGGAACCCTGATCACTTAACAGGGGAGCAGACTTGTCCACCTCCAGTTGGGTTCTCGTTTGGTTATTTGTTTGTCAATCGCAAAACCGGTCTCGCCTCAAATTCCGGGTGTTTTCCATTGCTCTACGAGTTCTTTGCTATTCGATTATCAACTGTTAATGTGTTACCACAAGTTGTAACGGTTCAGATTAAAAGGGTATTTGAGAATGTGCTGCACACACCAATCTACGATGAACGGTGGGAGACAAAAACTAAAAATGAAGGATTTATAGAATTTGACATAGTATGACGCTTTATGGGCGAAAGGCCAGCAAAATGAGATAAGAAGTAAATGTGGCTGCTCTGGCAATAATTCTGAAGGTTAACCGGTCAATTATAGCTCCAAGCAGGCAGCAGCCCAGACAGACGCACATGTACAGCTGCTCCAGTGTTTGGTGGTGCTCAGTCGCACACAGCAAGCACAAGCTAAGCTGTTTGCGACACTGCCGTCACCACGCTAATACAGCCATTCCATGTACAAACAATACTGTATGCGTAGTTATTTCCCCCCCCTTCTAACCTGTAATAAATAGTCTTTGTGCGGTTCAATGTTCAATAAGAAAGTACATTTAGGACTTGTGTCCTTCCTTCTGTCCGGTCAGTGGATGGAAGTGTCAGAAATGTGAGCTGAGGGAGAACCTGTGGCTGAACCTGAGCGACGGAGTGGTGCTCTGTGGGAAATGGTTCTTCGACGGGAGCGGCGGGAACGGCCATGCCCTGGAACACTACAGAGAAACCAACTTCCCTCTCGCGGTGAAACTGCACACCATCACCCCTGATGGAGCAGGTAATTGGGTGGAAAAGGCGCTAGCTGGTTTGGGGTGCCTGTAACCGTTTTGTATTTTTTAGTCAGGGGAAGGTGGGTGTTTGCAGATTGAAGAGACGACAGCGTTTGAAGCTGTCGCTCATTTGTGTGTGTTAAATTGTAACTATCCTTCTTATGTTTTGTTTTGACTTGGTTGTACTCAGATATTTACTCTTTTGATGAAGAAGAGGCAGTGCTGGACCCACACATATCAGAACACTTGTCACACTTCGGCATAGACATGCTGCAGATGCAACGGGTATGTTGACTTCCACTCAATCAGTGTATGGTCACATGAAGAGGACCCATTGTCCTGTGCCCTATTCATTCTGGGTATCTTTGATCTTTGACACCATGCAAACCTTTCTGTCTCTAGCTCTCTCTCTCTCTCTCTCTCTCTCTCTCTGTGTGTGTTTCTCTCTCTCTCTCTCTCTCTCTCTCTCTCTCTCTCTCTCTCTCTCTCTCTCTCTCTCTCTCTCTCTCTCTCTCTCTCTCTCTCTCTGTGTCCATCTCTCTCTCTCTCTCTGTGTGTGTCCATCTCTCTCTCTCTCTCTCTCTCTCTCTCTCTCTCTCTCTCTCTCTCTCTCTCTCTCTCTCTCTCTCTCTCTCTCTCTCTCTCTCTCTCTCTCTCTCTCTGTCTCTCTCTCTGTCTGTGTGTTTTCCCCATAGCAACTTTGAACTCGGGCAGTTAGAAGTAAAATTGCATATTGTGTATTTCTGTAGCTTCTTAGAATAGAGACTGCAGTATCAACATTCCATAGACTGGCCAGTTCATCACACAGCCATTAGCCTCAAATAAACACTTGGAACACTCTCTCTCTCTCTCTCTCGCTCTGTGTTTCTCTCTCAGCCAGAGAATGGCCACCACACAGACACCAACGTGCGGCCGCGAGTGAGCGAGTGGGAGGTGATTCAGGAGTCGGGGATGAAGCTTAAGGCCGTGTACGGTTCAGGTTACACCGGCTTCAAGAACCTGGGAAACAGCTGCTACCTCAGCACGGTCATGCAGGTCCTCTTTAGCATCCCCGAGTTCCAGAGAGCGTGAGTACCTGGTTCCCACGATGCACTGGGGTTGGGCAGTGTGAGGCATGGAGGCATGTTTTGAAATGGGAGACTGGGATGATCAAATGTGTCGATACCTTTTTTATGAATGGGATTATGAAACACAGAAATTCAGAGTGTTCGAAATCAACAAATGACTGAAGTTTGACATCTCCTCATTTTTAGGTACGTCGGAAATCTACAGAGGATATACGACTATTCACCTCTTGACCCAACACAGGACTTTGCCACACAAATGTAAATAATCGCCCTATTGCATAACATCAAGAGTCTCTAACGATCCCCAGCCCATGACAACATGGGATGGTTTTCACCGATTCGCTGAGTGAGCGCTTCACTCAGCGACTTCACGCCAACTGTTATCTGATCAACTAGTCTTGATTAAGCACATTAATTAGGTCTGTCATGACTTAGTCCTGGTGTGTTGAAGAATTTGTACAAAACGTATCACAACTAGCAAACAAAAAAAAGCTGCTGTGTTGCAAGTACTTCCTACATTCATAATGCATTATATTACAATTACATGACATGATTATAACGTGTACCATGATGAGAAGTGCTACTTGCATACACCAGTAAGCATGCTCAGAACCATAAACACACGTACAAACATACAAACACACACGCACACACTGGCCAAAATGATACATGAGAAGGTCCCTGGGCAGGTAATGAATATTGGTCATCGAGACACAAAATGTTGAGAAGGGGCTCGTGAGACGATCATGTGATCGTGACCTTAACGATGTTTATTATTTGGTGCAGGTTGTCATACTAAATCAGGATGTTGTTTAAAACTCGAGCCAGCTACAGAGTGCATGCATGTGTGATTGATGTATAACAGATTTGTTTATATTATGGCTCAATACCCCCCCATATTTGTAAATCAATTTACTTTTCCCAGAAACTTGACTTGACTTTAACTTGACTATTACACGACGGTTCAGAGTCATGTAAACATCAACTCACTGGGATTCAAATACAGAGTCGGCTGACTTAACGTCATCTTTAACTTCCTGTACCATCCGGCGTGAAGGTGAGGTGATAATAGGTCTGTTTTGATTTGTCTCACAGGGCCAAACTGGGCCATGGGCTGCTCTCAGGCCTGTTCTCCAAACCACCCATGAAATCTGAACTCATTGAACAGGTGATGAAAGAAGAACACAAGGTATTAGACTGGGTATGTCCAGCACGGTATTTTGGTTTGTAATGTTTAGCATGCAAGTACTTACTGGTAATGGATGCAAAACCTTCACAGTTTGTGGTTGTCCGGTAACATTTGTCATACATAGTCTGTTTGTAGCTTTCTGATAGAGGATCCATAGGGTGCTGAAACTCCCATAAATGAATATTTTTTTAAGTTGTCAGTTGGTTTTAAACTCCTCCATAAGATGAAGCCTACAGGTTTGGAGACACAATGTCAGATTTAATTGTGCTGTGACCTTTAGCATTGTGCCTAAAATAGATTGTTGCCACAGTCCCCAGGGAACAACTCAAATTCCTCTGTGACCACACTTGGTAATCAAGGTCTTAATAGCGGATTGTTTTTTTTGGATGTGATAAGATTTTCATGCTTGTTACTGAAATTATATTAAGTGTACCAAAGTTAAAAAGGCTTCCTATTTTTGTAAACCTATAGATTAAATGAATACATGTTAAATGTCCCGTACGATCCACTGTAGCCTAAATGAAATGATTTGATTTTATTACACATTCTTTTTTTCGCCTTTGGCTCATATCGTACCACCTCACAGAGTTTTTGTTTGTAGAGATCAACACGGCTTTGGCCTTTTGACAGCTCTCTGTCTCAATGCTTCATTGAGACAGTGAGAAGGACGCTCCAAAAGCCTATTGGGACACAACCACATGTATATCTTCAGGCCCCTAACTTCCTGTTAGCCCTTATTAGCCACAGTAAATGATAGGCTTGGCCAGAGGTCCTGCATTTCCTCTCTGAGGGTACAGACAGGTTTGGACACACACAGACAGCTGGCTGAAACGCCATTGCGTTATAGACTGGGGGATAGTGGAATGATATTCAGCAATGTTTGCAGTCATTCTTCAAAGTATAGTATAATTTGTGAGTGCTACACACTAAAGGATCATTAAAATGTATTTTCATAAAATGTAGTTCCATTTGGCATCTCTCACTGCCTAGACATCTCGCTGCTTAATACACCAACTGCTTGACCATAAGCAGTTTTGCGTCGTTGCCGGTGAGGCTCAGCCATTGGTCGACATCCAGTTGTCAAGTATTCCAGCAGAGACTCTGTTCTCTCCAGTAACACTGGTTGGCAAATTAGATTTTCCAAACACCGCCAATGTAAAGACCCCTGAGGTAACCTGCAGATTGCCTGCTTGTTTTGTCTGAGGAAAAGGGAGCGCGGTGAAGCTTCCGGCATACCTGCTTGTTGTTGTTTGTGTTTGTTGATCCGTGGGCACTTAAGTGGATGCCCGAGGCTAAATCTGATGGCGTTGTTTTGCCTGAGTGTCTGCCATGTTTGCTGATTATTTGGTGTCTCGTCTATGTGTGGGTGTGTAACTCCCTGTTCTCCTATCAGCATCAGCAGAAAGGAATCTCTCCCAGGATGTTTAAAGCCTTGGTCAGCAAGGGCCACCCAGAGTTCTCCTCCAACAGACAACAGGATGCCCAAGAGTTCTTCCTTCATATCATCAACCAGGTGGAGGTGAGTAGAGAGACTGGATCGCAGTGGGGAGCTGAAAAAATGTAAAATGGCTTTATTAAGCAGTTGGTTTTATCCAAAGTGAAGTATAGTATGGGGGAGGGTCAGTTTTTTTTTTGGAACCTGCGACCTCTTGATCTGCAGTCAGGTGCCTTTTCAACTGTCTGGAACACCCAGATGAATGTATAAAACCACATAGACATTTAAAATGATCAAAATCTTAGAATTATAGAAAAGAAAACCCAAATATTCGTGAACTCTGATATGTGTTGCACTTTTGGCAGGCTGGTCATCGGGCCTTGTGACAAGAGGGGGGTGGGAGTGGAGAAAGAAGCTGTGAGAAGGGACTCGTTTTTTTGGGACGAAATAGCCCTCAGCCAGTCCTGGCAAACAACTTGTAGTCCGAAGTGACTTTCTCAACAAGGTTAAATTTAGACCAGCCCTATCTGTTACACAGGCTAACCAATGCTTCATATTTTGCCCCAGTCACAGGGACCCTACTTAAACCTCACTCCTCCCCTGTCCTTGAAACAGGACAAGAAACACTGGCTACGCACTACAGGCCCGTTTATTTACCCTGGATAACTAGGCTACTTAAAATCTCATTTGTTCTATAACTTTACCTTGTTTTAGACAACATGTTCCATGTATAGGTCTTTTTCCAGTAGTGCACAAATAACGTAACAAAGATCCAATTAAAAAGGGCCCCTGATTTGATCATGAGCATGTACTACACGACTAGAAGTGAACTAGTCAGACAGAGAGACTGCAGAGGTCATAGCAACCCCATAGCAACTTTGAACTCGGGCAGTTGGAAGTCAAATTATATTTTGTGTATTTCTGTAGCTTCTTAGAATAGAGACTGCAGTATCAACACTCCATACAAGACTGGCCAGTTCATCACAGAGCCACTAGCCTCAAATAAACACTTGGAACACTTGAAACACTTGGACCCAATGACCGCTGGCCCCTGGCCCCTGGCCACTGATTGAGCTTATTGACCTCTCTCCCGTTCAATTTCTCTTTCTCTGTCGCTCTCTTGCCCAACCCCCCCTTATCCCCACCTGCATCCCTCCCCTCTAGAGGAACTCTTCGGGCTCAGAGAACCCCAGCGACGTGTTCCGCTTCCTGGTGGAGGAGCGCGTGCAGTGCTGCCAGTCGCGGAGGGTGCGCTACTCCCAGAGGGTAGACTACCTCATGCAGCTCCCCGTGCCCATTGAGGCAGCCACCAACAGAGGTGAGGAGGGGGAGGGGGGGGGGGGGCCTGAGCTGCGGGCACAGCTGGCACTGCCACAGGGGGAGCCACAGCCGGAGCTCCCCCTGAAAGGGCACCGAGGAGCCCTTTGGGAGCTCAGAATTGATTAGCTCAGGGGAGCGAGAGGGGGAATGTGTTTTTGATACCGCAGAAAGCGGGAGTGGTTTAAATGAGACTACCATACTTGAGACTAGGAACTGTTTGTGATATTTGACATGTCTTGGTGTGGTCTGTAATTGTATCTCAGGTGCTTAGGGCTTTGTTTTAGTCTACTGTTAGTCTACAGTAAAGGTCGTCCAGGTTCTCAAACTGCTTTTTTTAAGTCATCAAATTAGCATTGTCAGTGTTTTCTCTTACAAATTCTTTCATATTTTTGTCGTTGCCATAGTGAAACAGATCTTTGACCTTGCTTGATGGCATGCATTTGGGAAAGTACGGTCTCACTCGCTTGACGACATACCATGTATGTTGTGTGTTGTTTGTACATGTTGACATTTGGGTCTCGCAGAGGAGCTCATAGCGTACGAGGCCAAGCGGAAGGACGCCGAGGAGAACGTGCGTCCGCCCCCGGAGCCCGTGAGAGCCCGCGTTCCCTTCACAGCCTGCCTGCAGGCCTTCACAGAGCCCGACAACGTCCCCGACTTCTGGAGCTCCGCGCTACAGGCCAAGTCGGCGGGAGTCAAGTGAGGAACAATCTAATCCCGATGTTCTGCTGCTACCCCGTGACGTTCCAAACGGCGACGACGGCGCTTAGCCTGTCTTGTTTTTGTTCTCCTTTGTTTTTTCGTCCTGCTTGAAATTGTCGCCCATCTCGTTCCAGGACGTCCCGCTTTGCCTCCTTCCCAGAATATTTGGTTGTTCAGATTAAGAAATTCTCATTTGGCGTGGACTGGGTTCCGAAGAAGCTAGGTGAGAAAGCATGCAATAAACACACAGTTTTGTGTCTTAAATACTATAGCATTAATAGAATATGAAGAATGTCAATTCAATTTTATATAGATGTGCTTCTTGGCATTTAGTGCAGAAATGAGGTTATTTTCACTTACAATTTGGGATGATATTCAATCAATTCTGTGACTATCCAGCAGAGGGCAGTATGGCACTGAGATTTACTGAGGTACTGAAATCCAGCAAGAATTCAGACAGATAGGGTGCAATACCTCACCTGAGTTGACTTAAAACTTCCCCAAGAAGCGCTGAGGAAGGTTAACTATTTATGATAAATGGGATACAAAGTAGGTCATTGCTTCCTTTTGCACTTCAAACACTTGTTTCAGGTGCTCAACTCTGTCAACAGTATGAAAAAAAAAAAAAAAGCCAAAGTAGTTGGTCAAAGTTTGTGCCCGTGAAAGTATAAACATCTTAAGGTCTCACCTTGTCATTCTTTTGAAGTCTCCAGGCGATTCTTTATGCATTTTGCATGGCCGCTTGCATAATCACACACAGTACACGTTATTTTAGCAAGTTTCAAAGAAGGCTCGGTCTGTAACCTTTCCAATCCTGTCCAGAACACCCTCTGTCATTAAACCGTTCCTCATGACTCATCCAGTGACGGGATCAGATTTACATTAGAGAATCTCCGAGCTCATCTGTAAAAGCCTTTTCATCCCTCTCCTCAAATCTTTTTGCCTGTCTTGTAACACGACCACATGTCTCCTCAGACCTGGGCATTGAAGTCCCAGACTTCCTGGATCTGTCCAGACTCCGCGCCACAGGTCTGCAGTCAGGAGAGGAAGTGCTCCCGGACCTCACTCCACCCATCGTCCTTCCTGAAGACACCCGAGGTAACCTCAGAGATCCCAAATGAGCTCAGTAGTCTTCTAAGTCATGCTTCTAAGTCCATCAGTGGTTCTCAACCCTGGTCCTCAGGGACCCCCCCGTCCTGCTTGTTTTAGATGTTTCCCTGCTCTAACACACCTGATTCAAACGCATGTTTGTTACCAGGCTTCTACAGAGCTAGATAACGACCCTTTTATTTGAATCAGGTGTGTTGGAGTAAGGAAACATCTTAAACATGCAGGACAGGGGGTCCCTGAGGACAGGTTTGAGAACCACTGGTTTAGATTCTGGAAAAGGTCACACTTTTGAATGATGGAATCTACTCACTACTACGTAATGGCCCAACAGTCAGTGTAAATCAAGCCCTCATTACAGATACAAATCAGAAAGCTGCTTACTGAAAAATAAATCGTGTTTTTATTGACAGTGACCAACCAGCCACCTTCTCGCCCCGTCCAATCGATTTAGTGAATAATCCCATTAACAGCCAGCTAATCTTGGGTTTACTTTCAACAACATTCCACATTTTACATGTTGAAAGCCAAGAGAACTTAGATGTTAGACATTCTTATATGAATCTTACATCTACCTAAAAACAGCCTGCAAAACATGTATCATTTTTTTATTCAATTGAGAAGAAGAAACTATGAGCCTATGCGTTCAAACTGACCAGAGGGCCGGAAACAGATCTGACTATGCATTCATCAAAGGATTCAACTGAATTCTTTAAACAACAACAAAGGGTGTCCCACAGGGATCGATTCTAGGCCCAACTTCACTCTTCCTATCGCTGGTATTGATTTATCTGTTCAAAGATGTGACCTGGACCTGTATGCTAATGACCCTAATGCATGCCTTTGGCTCCCAAGGTGCACCAATCTCTTTCTTGGAATTTACGAGGCTTTCGTTGAGTTGAACTTCCAGTAATGTCGACATTATTTACGAGGAAATACTCAGGCCACTTTTGAAAACATTTGACAGACTGTCACAGTGCACTTTGCTCCAGCTACCCTTTCAGTACATGACTGCACTCTTGAGTCACGTAGTCCGGTCTTCTTTATGGTTGTGTTCATCACATCACGCCCCCTTCTTTTATCTCTCTCGTGCACTTTTGACAGATTACCACACCAGGTTGCAGGCGTGGGGTATCTCTCAAGGTCGTTTTTGTTGCGTAAGGATTGGGAAAATCAGCAATCTAGATATTCCAATTACCTTTTTTTCTGACCTCTTTCCTGGAACAATCTCGAGAGTGACTTACAATTGGATACACGGGTGCCTTTAGGCCAGTTTAAAGGCATGGTTGCAGGCCTTTGTTTGAATGATTTTGCTTTCATTGAGTCGGAGCAGGTCTCCCTCAAAAAGAGATGGGTGTCTCAGAGAGACCTCTTGCCGTAATAAAAGCAAGTCATGAAAGTAAATACATCAAATGAATCGCAGTCATGTTGCATGAAGTACAATGTGACATGGAAGGACATGTCTCCCACTGGTGTTAAGATTTAGTGATGTGGTGGACTTAGGTGCTTACATGGTCATTCTAACTATCGACTAGTTTCCTTTTCTCCTTCACTGATTTGTCCAAACGATATTCTAATTGAAACATATTTTCTTCCTTTTGAGTCTGTTGTTGTTGGAGAATCAAGCTAAATGACATCATCTATGCGCCCCTTAATATTTTAGGCGCCAGACATGGTCTAAGACATTCAGGCACTCGGAATAGATGTTAACGTCGGACTCAATTCTATATTAGGCATTTGCTGCTTTCTTGAAATGACGTTGTTCAGCTAGCTTTACCATCATTTAGTAACCTTTCTATCCGTGAAGTGAATACAAATGAACCAATGTTTGGATAACCTCGGAACAATTAGATACTTTTTAACCTTGAGTAAAGTGTGCAAGTCATTGTCAAAACCTTTCTTCGGTCCGATTTCTCTGACAAGGTAACGTTGCTCTGGCCTGAACAGCATGTAAGGAGAGGGGAGTCACTTCTTCAATTGATTGTAAATCACAGCTCTAAAATGAGAGGGCAACAAGAGACCATGGTTGTGTTCCATACACGTGATTTATATAGCACTCGTATGATAAGCCTCATAAATCCTATATTAAAAAATGTATTGCCAAGTACCCTCTAATACATGTGATAGATTATGCCATGGTCGACGTAGTTTTGTTTTTCCGAATAACAAGGACCTCCAATGGATTTCTGTTAATCAAGCAAATGGTTTTCCCCATGTTTCTGGAAATGCATCATTTCCCAATAATTAGCTATTTCTTTATTTTAAAATTGGTTATTGATTGAGTAGACCTTGGTACCGTAGAAAAAAACATTACAAATGATTCCTCAGTCGCGTCTGTCAGTGCTTTCTGCAAAGCAATGTAGGGAGGGGAAAACGAGTCTCACTGACCCAACGTATCGTGATTATGTTATGGATGAAAAATGGTTTGGCTTACGTTAGATTGTTAGACAAAACTTGCTTTTCCTCAGAATTGAATCGCGTATTATTCTCTCCTTGATTCAGTGAGACGAAACCTAATTGTAATGGATCACAAGCCATAAGGGCCTGAGCTTGTCACTCTTGTGCCATTGAAAGACACCCTTTTTTTGCTCTACTTTCAGATAACTCCATGAACTCCCTGGACTGTAAGTATGCCGTTTCTCCTGTACCCCATCTTGTCCACGTAACCTATTTCTATAGATTTACAACCACAAAACACATTATTCTAGGTTACAGTGACTAATGACAAACGCGGCGAAGTAAAAATCTGATGATGCAAACAAATGCAGCTGCTGCGCCAGCCCCACAAAACCTGGCAAAAACTTTTGCTCAGAGGAGTGGATTGGGCTGTTGTCAATTTCTTCGACTTCTGTTTGATGAAAAAAAAAAAACCCTCACTAAACCTCTCCCCTGGCAGTTCATCTCCTGTCCTGTTTTTAATGAGGCCCAAAGAGAGGACCATCACAGACCACCACGGCCAAAAAAAAAAATAGGCCACTCGATTTGAATTCGCCCACTCGACGTGTGCGTTCATGGTGTATTTGTTTTCTCTGGACGGTCCTTAGCTCCAGAGATAGACGAGGCGGCGGCCATGCAGCTGGCGGAGATGGGCTTCCCACTGGAGGCCTGCCGGAAGGCGGTGTACTACACGGGAAACATGGGGCCCGAGATGGCCTTCAACTGGATCATAGCCCACATGGAGGAGCCTGGTAAGGACCCGATGGACAGTTAAAGGCACAGGCCCAGCATGTTCCCAACCTCTTGAGCTTAGAAGCGCACGCGTGAAGCTCACACAGTAAACGCGGCAAGCTGCGTTTACTGTGTGGACGCGTGAAGTGTGTGTGTGTTTGACGTACCGAGTCTCATTTGTCTCAACTGTTCCCTGACAACAGCTTCGATGTTGTCAGGGGACGGCGTCCCACCCTGAGGCTGCTGTCAGTTCATTCTGGTGGTTAGCTCTATACGCACTGGTATATTTGCGCCACTTAATGGGTAATTTACAGCCCAAACGGCTCCCTCACTGCATCAGTCGTGAAAACAAAACCAACCAGGCAATAAACATATTTGTCTCATGTCACGTCACACATCATCGTGCGCACAAACAAATGGAACCCGACACATGGCGTTCGTTTTTATTTGTAGCAGAGACCGATAACGCCGCCGGTAGTCAACAGGACGGTAAGTAGAGGGGTAACCTTTTCATTTGACCTCCACCCTTTCATTTACCTTCCCTCCACCGCACTCCACCGGCTGCCCTCACCGCAAAGGCAACGTCTTGTCTGTGGTAGTCATGGTCCTTGTCACTGTACTCCACACGTCGTTATATAGCTACGCATGGACTGGATGAGGTTGGATGAACTCGAATTTAAACTGCCTTTTCGTCTCGCACACAGTGTGAGCTGTCAGTTCAAGTATGTGCCAAAAATTCAGTTGTAAGACAAAGGATGCAGACAAGTTAAACAACATGTGCAAAGGTTTCTCGTTCCTTATTTATTGGCCAAATCTTGTCTGTAATGTCTTTGCAGAAAGTTAATGATAATAGTGGTTAACGGATGCATGATCATTTTTAACGTGCCATTGCACAGGCGATTACATCACCTGTCACTGCATGTGTGTGTATGCGTGTGTGGATTGCATGCCCTTATGGTCCATTGGTCTGTAATTTTTTAAGTGTGTGCGTCACCTTATTTACACGCCACCGTGTGTGAGCATGTGTAAGCGTATTTATACAGTGACCTATTTTTCAGTAACCACAATTTTGCGTTTACTTATGTCGCACATAAGTTGTGTGGACTCACTGTAGCTACATAACATTTGTACTCAAACTCTGTCTGAGTTTATGTGATACTGTCTCCAGTATCACACGAACAATTATGAATTTAAAGAGATGAAATCCCAGTTTGTGACTAGGTGTTTATATGCATGGGGCATCTATTGTACCTATAGTCTTGTATTCCCTTTGTCACAAAGCGTCTCCATTTTGCTGAAATATAAATGTGCTCCGAGTTTTAAAAGCTGTGCACAGGTTTTTAATGGATACCAGTGTCTACATAGAGGAAAAAAAAGAAACGTTTGTAGCAAAGTCATGAAATCCAAAAAAGGAAAAAGAGAAAAAGGTCAATATACACCACGGCCGTCTTTTCTTTTCCCTCCCCGCTTCCAGACTTTGCCGAGCCCCTGGCTCTTCCCACCGTCCTGGAGCCCCTTCCATCCAGCAGCAGCCCCAGCATGGGTGCCTCCCCCCTGGACAGCCAGCCCCCCGAGGAGAGCATCGCCATCCTGACCTCCATGGGCTTCCCTCGCAGGCACACCGTCCAGGCCCTGAAGGCCACGGTCAGTGTCCTTCTCTTGTCCCGGTTCTCACTGGAGAGGAACCCCTCTCGAGTTCTGTGTGCGCCTTCATGGAAATAAGAGGACAGAGTTTGGGGGTTTCAGATTGTAAACTGCTCAACCACTTTCGCTTTTAGCGGTTTTGGGAAACAATTTAAGCGTCTGGTAAATGAATGCATGTAAACGATCGGGAGATCTTTCCATCTTGTTTTGGTGAATAGGGTCTTTGTGTCCAAAGTTATAAAGTACTATAACCTCTGGATAAGAGCGTCTGCCAAATGACTAAATGTACTATAAAGTTGATCTTAATATTATTCATAAAGAATGTAAAGGCATTACATACTTGGCATATGACCTGCCTTGATATGCTACAACCTTCCCCACTTCTCTATGCCTACAGTGGCTACAGATGTTTTACTGGACGTACTGTTTCCAAGTAGCCTCTGTCTCGGCCTGACATGGTGTTCTCTGATAGGCCATTACTCACGCAGTGTCACAGATATGAAAACACCACAGAAGATTAGCCCAGGGTGGAGGATTTCGATGTTTCATTTTCTATTTCGGAAAAGTTAAGCCGGGGTCATTTTTGTGCTGCCTAAAGCTCATTGTATACTTCGACGTCGAGGTCACATGGTCTGCTTGAGTTTTAGCTCCAAAGATGGCCCCCATTCCTGCCCCGCAGCCGGAACAGACACCAATTTCAGTTTTCCATCCCCAAATTGACACGGATATCCTTACTTAGCGTCCGTAATGCCTCCGAAACGCGAAGCCTTCCTAAGTCGTCTTATTCATGAAAAACAGAAGGGGCCCCCAAGGCCGCTCTGGAGGTGTGAAACAGCGGAGGGTCTCGTGGGCGATCTAAATGTAGCCCCTGCCACAGAGGGAAGTAGTGTTCAACCTCCGTGGCCTGCCAGCCTGCCTGCCTGGGCATGGTCTGGGAAAGCAGGCGGTCTCACCCTCCCCCCTCAGCCCGCCCGCCCGCCCGCACCCTCCTTCCACCCATACTCTCCTCGTAGGCCTCCGCTGTGAATCACGCTTTTATTTTGGATTCGAGGCGATGGCTAAATGAGGGGGTTTGGCCACGCTACCAGGGCCACCTCCTGGCTTCTTGAGACTGAGGATGAGTTATGAGGTTTCGAATGACAAATGACTCATGTTGATGGTGCTTTATTCAGTACCAAGTGGAGCTATAGCATGTGAAGCGTTGGTTGATTTTGAGGAGACTGAACACATGAAAGTGAACGACCACACTGGGTCAGCCCGTTTCCATCTCCTTCCCATTCGTCGTCCCGAAAAAGCCCCCAACACATTTGTCATTTGAAACCTCGTTATTTCTGACGCCACATTTCCGTCGCTTGTTCTTCAGAACAACAACCTGGAGCGGGCTCTGGACTGGATCTTCACCCACCCGGAAATGGAGGAGAGTGACGCCCTGTCGGACATAGCCGACACAGAGCCCAACGACAACGTCTTCTCCAACGCCAACTCCCACAGCGGCTCCACGATGTCTCCAGACCAGGACACGTCAGGGCCCCGGATCAAAGATGGGCCTGGACGTGAGTGAATCCTTGAAGACGACCACTGATATATTAGCAGCTACATGAGCTTTGAAGGGATACAAAGAAATTTGGTGGTTCTGGGTAATTTCCTACTCTCCCAGTAAGAGTTAGATACATAAAAATGATATGCAGAACTTTGTCTAAGTGCAGTTTTAATGTATTTAAGTTAAGGTAATACGCGAAGGTAGCACTGTTAGCTTAGCGCAAATGCTGGAGGTCAGGGCTATTCACTAGTCAGCCTCTCTAATGTCCTGTGCTGTTGGGTACAAGGGCCAACCACCTTGTACCTTGCTTTAATCACTTGTGACAAAAAAACTGCTTCATCCATTCCTGGCGACAGTTTGCAGATCCAAGATAGTAGTTCAGATTCAGATATACATATGTACGTAATGTACACAAGTAGCTTTAGTCTACAAGGCCACAGTTTTGGTTGAGCAGAGAAAGTTGAGCGTGGTTTCGATGTTTATGTTTTGTTATTGTAGGACTATCTTTGTGAGACCTGGGTCTAATGTTTTTGTTCTAGGTTACGAGCTCTTCGCCTTCATCAGTCACATGGGTGCATCCACAATGTCTGGTCATTATGTATGTCACATCAAAAAGGAGGGAAGGTGAGCCGCTGGATATTAAAAGGAGAATGTGTCATCATTGGTGTTGGATACAGTAAAATACACTCATTATATGAATATCATACATATTAATAATGCATATAAATATGTGAAATACAAATATGTGCATATAAATATCTGATATATTGTTTTTGCCTCCGTAGGTGGGTGATTTACAATGATCACAAAGTGTGTTTGTCGGAAAGGCCTCCAAAAGACTTGGGCTATGTCTACTTTTATCATCGACTGTCCAGCAGCTAGAGCCAGTCACAGCCATCTCCCCCCACCCTCCAACTCCAGAAAACGACAACTTCACAACCGAAAGACTGGAAGACAAAGGCGGCAGCGACAACAATGGAGGCTACAGAAATAAACACCCCCGAGTCAAGGTGACAACCGGCTTGACGCACCACTCAAGTGTCATTCAAGAGCACCCGGGAAAAATATGGAAGACCAAAAAGGTCAAAGAGGGGAATGCAATGTGCAACTGTACGTCTGTGGTTACTGTGTGCTTGTGTGTGTTTTAAATATGTCTTTTGTCTACTGTGTAGTTACAGAGGAATGTGTGCAATTTCAGTTAACGGAATACTTGGCACAAAATAATATCACTTATCAGATTGTATTACTGTGTTCATTCTATATGCCTTTGGCAAATGTGCCAGTAATATAAAGTCATATAAACTTTAAGCGTATTAATACACGCTAGAACACTTCACTGCCAGCCCTGAAATGCCCTGCACTGATACAAGAAGAAAAATAATCATACAATATAGCTTGGGGCCTTGCATGGAATGCTGGGAAATGTTACACATCGATAAGATGGATCTGAGGATGCTAGGAACTCCTAACATGTGGAACTGCACATAGCCAGTCAGAAAACATGGTCATGGATAGAAATAGACAATGCAAACCAAAATCTACTATAGACAGAAAAGACAATTACATTTAGGATCTGTCTGTGACAGCCCTAATAAGGAAGTCCATTAATAGGTATCATCTCAACCAGTATTGTTTGAGAAAATAAGTTCAATCTTTGCGACTTTTATGTTCTGCTGAGGGGAAAAATGGTAGCCTGTGCAAATCTGATCATTGGCTAAGATTAAAAAAAGATTGAAAAGATCGAAAAAGCATTTTGATTGAAATTATTTTATATCCAAACCATCTCATAATGAAAATAAACATTGCACAATTTTGTTATACCTTGAACTACCCCAAATTACATCTGAATGTCATAGAAATCTAGCAACTGAATGTCAAAACCAAAATGCTGACTACTTTCCAGCAGCATTTCCCCATATCCTCTTGGACTTCTGCAACTGTTGGTATCCTACAGTAGAGAAACTCTTATAACATTGTTTGGAAAGCCCCAGTTCTATAAGTATTTTATAAATGTATTAATACAAAAATAATTTTGCCAGCCTGACTGGGTTGTATTGTCACTACCATAACAGTGAAGCCGGCGACATTTGGTTGCCTCACTAGACAAAAATCATAGTTTTGTAAGGAAAACACACCCAAATGTAATGTGTTTCCAATAATAATACAGTACTCTGATTCTGTATCCAAAAATATTAGCATTTCCCATGCTTCAACTTCAACCGAATGTGCTTCAACACAGCCACTGGTTTGTGTTGGACTAGAGTCAAAACTATATGCAATATGCACTGGAACATATTCTCTCGAGGACAGGACATCTGTACTAAGCTGCACAACTTTCCCTCAGAACAGTCCTTCCGTGCATTAGCGTTAGCGTCTGTTAGCGGTCGGTGCAGTTCTGAATGTGTCTACTGATGGTGCTCACTGAAACCAAAAACCTCTCCTGTCAGCTATTAAAATTGACCATGTCAATAAGTGAACTCCTCTTCTGATGCACCACACACACCAGCTCCTGTGTATACTGGGTTTACTCTCATTATCAAATTATTTCTCTTGTGCTTTGGCTTGGCAGCATATGTCACCTTTGTCGCATGCGGCTGTCTCCTTTTATATTCTGTAGCCATGTTTATGCGTCCACTGGTGGCACGTGGCAGTGTGGCCCGTACTGTTCAATTTCATTCACTGAGCAAAGAATTGTTTAACAAACCGAACATTCAATGTATGAACACACACAGATGGAAGGCTGGATTCTTTTCTTGCGCTGCTCGAATCATGATGTCTTTTGACTTCTCAAGGGAAAGCTGGTTAAGGGGTTTGATTGAGTTGAACCTCTCAATTGTGTTTGGAGAAGATTTAAGTCTCCTTAACATCATTCAAGGTTTCTCATCCTTGTCAGATATTACTTGATAAATGGTTTCTGTGTACATTGTCTATGCAGCCAGGGAATTCTTAATGGTTTCTATGCAAGTCTCTTGTTTCTGTGATTTTTCCCTTCGGCCACATTGTTAGCTACCTACAGCGGGATAAATGTAGGCTACGATGAAAAAACGTTGCTTCGAAGTATAGTGTTTGTATTGTCCTCCCCCCACACCTTGGTTTCTCTCACTGGAGCCTCTTGCTGTCTCCACCACTCTCTCTCTCTCTCTTGGTTGTCAAAGGTAACGGTTTTGCCTTTGTGCCACAAAAACGCCTTTGTCTGTCAGCATGTGCACTAAACAGGCATTTAGTCATTTGGATTGTACAATTGTACTTTTTTCTTTCTTTTTTCATTTTTTCTTTTATCCAAATGTCCTTTGAAACTTCACTTCTCGATTTATACTCGATTTTTCTTTGTCTTTTTGCAATCAAGTTTGTGCCAATCCACTAGTTTTCATTATTAGAGTTTCATTTTGTTTAAAGTTAACTTTTGTAATGTATGTTTTTATCCAAATATTGCAGAGGATACAGTGTTGTAAAGATAAACAGGAATAACCTAAATGTAACGTAACATATCTATGGTACTTGTTTCTTGCAATGTTTGGATAGTTCAATAAACAACACATTTGTTGACATTAATTCGTAGTCATTTCCTTTTTTACATTCAGAATATAAACATTTGTTGAAAAACCCAAACATCATTGCTGCAGGTTCTTAATAGCATTCCCTCAATGGATTCCTGTTTCATAATTGACATTTGGCATAGTACATTTCCCAAACAAATGCCAGTCAATCTTTGTATTGTAGGTAGAGGTAAAAAAATACTAAATTGTTATTGAGAAAATGGACATGTTTGCTGATGTATAATAAGGACACAGACACAGACTTTGTTACAAGAGTTTATTTTAAAATGTACTTTCATACTATTCGTGTGAAAGGTATTAATGCTTTCTCTAGTGGTTAAGTATACTGGGAGAATATGCGTTTTACGTAAAGTATTAAATAACATATTTCAATGTTTGATTTCTAAGTCATTCTTTGCATCAAAATATTTGATCTATTAGTATGTGTGTTGGATATACAAATAAACGTAATAGAGTAAACAGCCATCGTAGAATGAGTGGGTCAAAAGGAATAAATTGTACACAAGATACAGAATAAACATCTATCTGATGCTTTTGATCTGAACAGGGAGGTGTGCTGTTGTTCCTTCGGGTACATGCATGACAAAGTTCAAGGTAGTACATCAATTTCTGAAGTAAGATTTTTGAATCAACTAGTGCCTATATACTGTAAATGTGTGCATTCAACTAAGTCATGTTTTGTATCTTGTGTACAATGTGTATATACAGTGCCCTCCAAAAGTATTGGAACAGTGAGGCCAATTCCTTTATTTTTGCTGTAGACTGAAAACATTTGGGCTTGACATCAAACGATGAATGTGAAACCAGAGATCAACGTTTCAGCTTTTATTTCCAGGTATTTACATCAGGATCTGATGCACAAATTAGAAAATATCACCTTTTTGTTCGAACCCACCCATTTGTCACGTGAGCAAAAGTATTGGAACATATGACTGACAGGTGTGTTTTGTTGCCCAGGTGTGTCCTATTACATACATTATTCAATCAATAAATACCACTGAATGTCTACACTCAGGTTCAGATTGGGTAAGATAGGTTTTGTCTATGCAGACTGTATTCAGAGGTGAAAACAACATGAAAACCGGAGCGCTGTCTTTGGGTGAAAAACAAGCAATTGTGAGTCTTAGAGAAGATGGAAAATCAATCAGAGCCATTGCAGAAACATTGGCCATAGCCAGTACAACCATTTGGAATGTCCTGAAGAAGAAGAAAACTACTGGTGTACTAAGTAACAGACGTCGAACAGGTAGACCAAGGAAAACATCAGCAGTTGATGACAGAAACATTGTGACAGCTGTAAAGAAAGACCCTAAAACAACTGTTAGTGAGATCAGCAACAACCTCCAGATGGCAGGAGTGAAGGTATCACTATCTACTGTTCGCAGAAGACTTCATGAACAAAAGTACAAGGGCTACACCAGAAGATGCAAACCACTCATTAGCAAGAAGAATAGGAAGGCCAGGCTGGAATTTGCCAAAAAGTACAGAGATGAACCTCAAAAATTCTGGGACAAAGTTTTATGGACTGATGAGACAAAGATTAACTTTTACCAAAGTGATGGAAAGGCTAAAGTTTGGAGAAAGAAAGGAACTGCTCATGATCCCAAACACACAAGCTCATCTGTGAAACACGGTGGAGGTAATGTCATGGCTTGGGCTTGCATGGCTTCTTCTAGGACGGGCTCATTAATCTTCATTGAGGATGTAACACATGATGGCAGCAGCAAAATGAACTCGGAAGTCTACAGAAACATTTTGTCTGCCAATTTAAGGAAAGATGCAACCAAACTGATTGGCAGAGCCTTCATCATGCAGCAAGATAACGACCCAAAACACACTGCCAAAACAACAAAGGAGTTCATCAGGGGCAAGAAATGGAAGGTATTAGACTGGCCAAGTCAATCTCCAGACTTAAACCCTATAGAGCATGCATTTTACCTGCTTAAGAGGAGACTGAAGGGAGGAACCCCACAAAACAAACAACAACTGAAAGAGGCTGCAGTGAAAGCCTGGGAAAGCATCAAAAAGGAAGAATGCAAAAGTTTGGTGACGTCAATGGGTCACAGACTTGCTGCAGTTATTGAAAGCAAAGGATTTGCAACTAAATATTAAGTCTTATTCACTTAAATATGTTTTAAGTATATCTGTTCCAATACTTTTGCTCACATGACAAATGGGTGGATTCAAACAAAATGTGATATTTTCTTAGTTGTGCATCAGATCCTGATGTAAATACCTGGAAATAAAAGCTGAAACGTTGATCTCTGGTCTCACGTTCATTATTTGATGTCAAGCCCAAATGTTTTCAGTCTACAGCAAAAATGGAAATTCGCCTCACTGTTCCAATACTTTTGGAGGGCACTGTATATATATACTGTATAAATACACCACATTATCAATGTAGCATGATCCAAGTGCTTTGTAAAAATAGTGCATGTAATATCCTGGTATATTTAGATTTGATAAGGAGTGGGTCAAGAGATAGAAAGCATGTCATAAAATTGCATGCATACAAATGAAATTGGCATTCAAAAAGGAGCATTAAGGAATCTAGCATGCGGTCAGCTAGTATGAGTTCACCAGAAGCATGCTTTCAGCTACATCGTCATCACACCTGAGAAGGTTCTAGAAAAGGGAACTTGTCATCAAGCATTCTGTCAATGCACAGAAATATACAGTCTTTTACAGTAGTATCGTATGTAATACGTTCAAAAACAATCTTAAAAAAAATAATTTGATCTTCTACATAACTACATTGTTTATTTTCATTCAAAATGCAAAAAAGCAAAGGCCTACTAGCCCATAGGGAATCAGAAGGACTTTGAGGAAATCACAAAACAGCAGATATCCTGGTTTCAACTTCAAACTACAATTTATGTTGCTGACCATTAAGACAATTGGGAGGCTTAGAGACAAAGAAACATCACTCAATCGTGAATATAAATCACCATCTGCAGACAGGGAGACAGCCAATCACAACCCCAGCTGTGTCTACTGACATAGCTACAAAGTGTCCATAGAGGTTGCACTACCACAACAGGCCACATACTGTACGCAAATTGGATAGTAACCCAGTCATATCCTCGCGGCTTGCGACTTTAAAATCAATAATACTGACAAGAACAATGTTTTCCACATCACTCTGTTGACGTTTTTATTTTCATGAGATGCCGTATAATTAGTGAAGGAGGGGAAGGAATCCGTTGGTTGGTTGGTTGCCTGGACGACATCAATTAGAGAACGCTGGGGGTGCTGAAGCACGCTCGCCCGACAACCTTTGACATGAGACAGTCTGCTGCTGTGCCCCCCATGCTTCAAAGCTGCCCCCCCCCCCCTTATGCAGATTATCAGTGGCATGCACACAACTGTTGTGTCCCCATACTAATGACTTCCTCCTTGATGTTTAAACGTTGGGGTCCACACAAGCGACCTTTCGCATGCTCTGCTTCGGTCATCGGCCTATTTCGTTCTGAATTCTCTGATAGGGAGTTATCATTTGAAATACATACAGTTATTGGTAGATCAGTTGAGTTGATAGGGCCATACTATGCATCAAATGATTTATTCACCTTATTTTGAGAATAGTTGTCATGAGCAGTCAAGGTTGCTGTTCACAGTGGCCTTTGCACACCATGAGGTAACTAGAGGATGACTTAACCAGAGGAGTCTAAGGGAATCGTAGGCCGACTGGGAGATGTGAAAGATGTGAAGGCTGTGATGACTTATTAATGAAGCCAACGTCATAGCCACAGTGCTGTTACCAAGCGGTTTTATAAACACAAGGGCAAAGTTAAACTCAGTGGCAGTTTTGTGTGTTATCCCATTTAGTGCATTCTATGCCCCATTGAGTGTTTTTGTCCTATTAAACAACACCAATGATTCTGCTGACTGGCCAAACTACTGGAGAACAAAAAAGTGCTTACAGGAACAAATAAAAACGAATAAATTGGCAAACTCCTTTTTGTGAGTGCCTCTCTCAAATGGTCCCTCCAAATCTCCTGGCATACCAAGTAGAAACCATGGAAGCAGTCAAACTTGGAAGATGAACAACTGGAGTGATGGTGTCTCTGCTTGACCCCAGATAACATTCTATCAACGTGCAGAAACAGCACTTCCTTTTGGTCCATTGAATCATGCAGGGCAGAGGCATTTGACAATTCAAAATGGCTGCATAAAACATGACCTTTGCATAGGTACCAAAACCCATTTCTTTCCTCTTCAACTATCAACCTAAATTGACATTGTCAACCTCAGCTGGTAAACACGGCAACACAAATCTACTTTACGGAGAATGTAATAGACTTATTCTCTGCAGTATGGTGATTGGGTGCCATGTGTTTCCCAGATAGACTGTCAACTTGCCATCTGTGATGCTACGATCCTACTGAGCCGCTCAGCACCAAAAGCACACTTAAAGGGATAGTATTTGTGTTTGACGTGAAAACAACAGCTCTATCAAATATCAGGGAGGATGTGGATCATGAGGATTTCTCCGTAAGGAAGAAACCTATTGTTATTTCATTTGGAATGTGAGGGGCCTCCACACTTCAATCTTTCATCACCAAATATGGATATGGAGATAACGGTGATACAAGTTCAATAATTAATCCTCTAACATGCACCCTTCATCTTTTAAGAAATAGGAAGACCACAAGTACACAGACGAGGTTCATTGAAAAGTGTTTCTGCGACAGCGCTCATGTGTCATGTAGTACTTTGCAGTTCTGAGGGAATAGGAGGGTTTCCAGCTTCACCTTTTTCCAGCTTTAGTGTGCATCTCTCACAACCGATGAGGATAAATGGAAGGAGAAGTGAAGCTAGGAGAACTCTGCAAAAATATCTGGCTTCAGAAGCATTGGGCAGAGTGTAGTTTAGAGGAGGCAGAATCAGGAATAACCAGTCTGAAAATGGCTTACAATTTGTTGCCATAAAAGTAGTGTAAATAAATTGTTGTCCACAAGCATTTTGTGTAAGGCTTTAACAATCCGGCTTGCAAATTCCGGTCGGATCCAGAAATATTGCAGGTTGTTTTTGAAAGTGCACACTCAAAGAAATAGGGTCATTTTCAAAATCATGAAAACGATTTTCTTCTCAGACAACTGTCGTTCAGTCTGTTTAAGAAACTGCTTTTCATGCAGTGTTATTTC
This sequence comes from Hypomesus transpacificus, assembly GCF_021917145.1. NCBI lineage: Eukaryota > Metazoa > Chordata > Actinopteri > Osmeriformes > Osmeridae > Hypomesus > Hypomesus transpacificus. The sequence continues at coordinate 3,647,327 of NC_061075.1, read as the reverse complement.
TTCTCCGGGAAAAGAAGAAGAAAAAAAACGAACAAAGAAAGTAATCTATTGATCCTCTACTTAGAACTCTCTGAGTCCCACGGCTTATGGTGTAGTCTTTCTGGATCATTCTCACTAACTCCTTCCTTTAGAGTCTGTGTGACAATCTTTACTCTTTCGAAAGTAATCGGATAATAAAACAGGTCTTGTTGAACTCCAATCCTGCTCAGAAAAACTCAGCATTCTAGCATTTGTCTCTCTCGTTCTCTCACTTTGTCTCTCTTTCACCCCCTCACTTCCTTCTCTCCCTTAGATCAGTTCTGCTCAATGAGTCCGTTTTTAATTGCTGAATTCTCTAAGGCATCACTCGTACAATCATTGCCTGTCCTTGTGCTCTTCAGGGAAATCACAAATTGCAGTGCAAATCCATCCCAACGTCTCTCCAAGCACATGCAGCGCTGTCAAGGTGTTTGGGTAACAAAAAGAAAAGAAAAAAAGGGCTCGTTCTCGTCACGAGCAAAACAGAGAAACGTGTCCTACGCGTGGCACCCCCCCCGAAAAAAAGAAGTACCAGGGCCCCGCATGTTCAGATCTGTACACTTTGGATTATCGGCTGTGGATGGGGGGGGGAGTCCAAGAGCACGGTCAAGGACCGACGCCTTCACATGTCCAGGTTGAAGGCTCTCATGAGGAGGTCCAGGTCTCCGAGGTTGGCCGCCTGGAAGAGCTCCGGCTGGTCCATCATGGAGAGGGCGATCCTCAGGGCGGCCCAGATGTTCCCAGACATCACCTGGTGGGAGAGCTGCCGACTCCTGCTCTTCCTCTGCAGGCTGAGGGCCGTCAGGAAGTTACTGGCCGCCTCCCTGAGGAAGAAGGAGGTGGCCATTTTAGAACGGGTTCAAAACAATACCTCGAGCTACTTGAAGCCACTATAGCGGTACACATACTAATGGGTAGGTGAGGTTGGGGGGGGGGGGGGGTATGGTCACATTGAAGTGATTACTGTCATGTCTACGGCAAGGCCAAGGTTTTTCCCGAGTGGTTTCTTCCTGTTTTCCCTTCTCCTAATGTTTTCAATCCGTCTACCTGGATAAGTTTGTAATCCAGTCCTTGTTTTGTGTCTCTTTCCTGGTTCCTGGTTCCCTACACACCTGTGTCTTGTTCCAATCACTCAGCGGTAGTCTTGTGTTCACCCTGCCCTCCTGTTAATACTTCATGTCTGCTTCCTGTGTAAGTCTTTGTCAGTTAGTTTGTCGTTTTTTGGTTTCCCTTTGTGTGAGTTGTCCTTTGTGTTACTGAGTTTAGTCAAATCAATACATTTGTTTATTTAATCCTGCCAGCGTTTCCCTGCATTTGGATCCACCTGCTCTACAACACCCTCGTCAATGACAGTCAGCCGATAACATCGCAAACAAATGAAAGGTTGGTTAAGTTGACCATTCACCACCCTCCTCTCGCTCCCTCGCACGCTGTCAGACCACCAGAGTATTTTTCTTTCCACAACTCTGGAAAAGCCCCAGCTGACTCCAGCAGTCTTCCCCGCCTCCAAGGGGCTCACCCACCTGTGTGCCCCCAGGTTGATGCAGCTGATGCCCAGGTTGTAGCGCGACCTGATGAACCCCGGCTGGAGCTCCAGGGCCCGGGTGTAGGCCTCCACCGCCTCTTCGCTCCGGTCTCCGTTTGCCAGCGTCGCCCCCAGGCGGTTCCAGAGCAGGTAGTCCTGGAGGGGGGGTGGGGGGAGGGGGGCAGGGAGGGGGAGGGGGACCAGGGCACAGTCGCCAGATGATGAGTGGGTGGGACCAGGAAGAGAGCAGTGATTTTAGTTGAAGAAATGGAGGATATTGCAACCCTCGGATGTGGGGAGTATGGCATGACAATGATTTCTCTGTAAGATTCTTCGCGTAGGTTTAACAGTTCTTATTATGTTCCGTTTCTGTTCTGACACCTTGTAAAGTGGTTTGGAGAGGGACAAGGGATTCGCGGGTGCCACCTTTGTCTGGCATCGCAAGTGTGTGAATGACTATAATTTCACAACTTCACCATCATTTTCTTGCTCTGTGAAACCACTCGTGACATCCTTTGGCTGTTACGTCACACATCTCGTCGGCTGTGATTACCACCTGGGGAGAGATCTATATTCACGGGAGCCATGGTCAGATACAGTGCCTTGGCTTAAGGCCTAGCGTAGCAGCATGCTAGCATACTTTCGCATTGTATTCAGCTCAAAGTTATCAGCAGGGGAGCGGGTATTACCAAGTCAAATGCAAAAGGGGGGTGGATTTATCAGCATGTTGATATGCACTCTGCCCCGGGACATGGTTGAGGGAATAGGGTTTGAGCAGTGTGAGACAGTAGATGGGTGTGTGTGTGTGTGAGGAAGAGAGAGTGGGACAGTGTGGGGAGAGTGAGCTGTGAGGATATGTGCGTGTGTCGGAAAGTCAGGAGTTCATCGGACTGGATTTCTCAGCTGAAAGCTCCTGTGTTTGGGCTGGGGTACATCAGGCCTCAGCGTGACAGTTGGCACGCTTCAGCGCCTCGGTTTGCTCGAGTTCCTCCTCCCTCCCTTCCCTCTCACTCCCTTCTCTCTCGGTTTGGGTATCTCTCTATCCCTTTTTTGGCTTTTTCTCTTTTTTCTCTCTCTCTCTGGTACTTCCTCTTTCCCCTACGCTTTTCATCCTGTTCTCTGAGGAGGTGTGATTTTGGGTCACTTGTGCAACCAGCCGTGTGTGGGAGAGGGAGAGGGAGAGGGAGAGGGAGAGGGAGAGGGAGAGGGAGAGGGAGAGGGAGAGGGAGAGGGAGAGGGAGAGGGAGAGGGAGAGGGAGAGGGAGACTAGAGGGATGGTGCACCGTACAGTCTTGGAAAATCCTTTTCGTATAATTTCTCAGGAGTTTTGACTGGTGTTTCTATAGAAACCAAAGAGCGGTTCTAGGATAATTGAACATGGTAGGTACGCACGGGTACTGTGTGTTCCCCCCCCCCCCGCCCTCGTACTCGGCTGCCCCTTACCTCTGGCCGTACAGACAGCGCTGCGTTAAAGGCCTCCACAGCTTTGTTGAACTCTGCACTGAGGTTGTAGAGAACCCCCAGGCCCGTCTGCAGGTCCGGGTCGATGCTATCCGAGTTGTGCTGGGCCGCCTCCAGTAACAGCTCCTTCACCTCTGGTAGCAGGGAGCTGTTGGTGGGGGAGGTAGGCATACAGACAGACAGACAGACAGGGCTTAGCGTGCCACGCACACGCCAACACCCAGTGGCTGAGCTACGGTTCGAACCCTGGCACACGCTGGTGGAGAGTGCCCCTTGAGAGAGACCTGGTGCGTGCGGTATTTTGGCGGCGTGTGGGTTTCCACCTGCGCCACTGTTAGTCAATTTCCTTTTTACCCCTGTAGGCGGGGAGGAAATGTAAACGTGACGGAGAGGAGCAGGGAGGGGATGGGGAGCGAGAAGGCAAGAGGTAAATTGAGAAGGAGACAGAAGGGGCGAGAGAAACTGGGAGGAGAGAGAGAAAAAGAGGGCGACAGGAAGGAATAAAGATGCATTTCCAAATGTCAATGTTACAGTGGCTGTCACGAAACGTCCTTTTGGTTGAACTTGAAATGAGACGATTGTGAATTTGCTCAATGAACCCATGTACAGTAAGAGTATTATTGCTTTGCTGGCAGGGAAATTATACCTTTGCTAGCAGAAGCCAAAGGACCTTGACATAACTTTTCCTTTCATTGACGACAGAGTAATTGGCATTGCAGTAAAAATATATAAAATGGTTGGGCTAAAGATAACATTACTGAGATGGTGACATAAAGAACACTATTGCATAATAGGCTTAGTGCTTGCAGACTAGAAGCCTAAAACACTTTATCGCTGGTTTATATGTGTAAAATAAAAAAGCATCTACCGTAATTGTTGATCACAAAATGAATTGCTGCACTAATGCATAGGGGTGTCATACTAAGTATTGTTGAATTATTCCAGTAAATGTTACCAAATCCATTACAACTCAGCATTATTACTGTAGTTATTTTACAGTTTTCGGACACATCGTACAAGCTTAATAGACAATCTCTGATAGGTTTACAATAATTGATAATCCACTCCACACCCAATAAATTGTACACACCCTAACCGTAATTGAATTAACGCTTGCAATTCCCTAAAATGAGAGAACGGAAGCAGCAATCTACAGCACTCTCACAGTCTTGAAACCCAACCAGTCCTGCAGTGAAGTCAGTCCATCCAGCACCTGCACTCCTACCTTTCATACCTGCCCACGGTTGAGACACGAGACATCCTACGTTGGGAACTTGGCGAGCCAGCCAGGTGGCCTTTGCCCTTCAGGACGTGCTTGTACTTGGGGTTGTGCTGGAGCCAGCGGAGCAGGGCCTCGCAGGCATCCTGGCGCATGCCCGTGTTGGTCAGGCTCACCGCCAGGGCCATCAGGGCCGGGAGGTTGTTGGGGTGGAGCTCAAGACACCTGGACGGAGACGGAGACGGTGGGGGGAGGGGGGCAAAGAGGCAGGGGAACGAAAAGGGGGCTGGGGTTTACTGGACTTCAAAGGAGATGGGATGGGTTGACGGACAGTAATTGGGACAGGCCGGGGCTAATGAACATCAGGTGGTGCCTAATGAGGCCTGGGTCAGATTGGAGGGACCACGTCTCTCCTGTGCTGCTTTGCAAGCAGCCCCGAGTTGCTGTGTTGGAGGAACCCGGTAATAGGGTGCTGCCCAAGTACTGACTTCTATTTTGTTTGTGGAGTCCATTAGTGTTGCATCACAACTTAAGTTATATTATGTTAGCTCTTCTAATCATTGGGTGATAGGAAAAATGCCACGATGTGAAATGATTAGTGAAAGACTTGAGAAAAGCCCAAATAATATTTCTCACTCATCAAGATAATGTTGTTGATAATACTGTTCAAATCTCCAGCTGTCCTAAAAATCCGCTAATGGTTCTTCCACAGGTATTTTGGTCAGGCTTGTTTGTCGCATCTATGGGGACAATTATGTAACCGTTGGAGTATCGATGAGAAACACAGATTAACTTTTCAGTTTTACGTATTCATATGAAGGGAATGACCCCGTCCCGCTGTTAAAACAAATGCAGAAGGGTATTAGCAGGATTTCAAGGCTTTACTGCGATAGGAAGGACGTCTCTACGACATGAAAGCCTTAGCCTTTCAAGGTTAACCGTAATGTTTCAGAGAGCAGCATTCAGCGAGGCGTCACGTTTCTGTTCGAGAAATAAATGAAAGTTCAGCTTCTTGGCCGACAGGAGGATCTCGTAAAATACCACTTTTAATTGGATCTCCAGTGAAATCTCATGCGAGCAGAAGCAGAAAACACATCGACTGCAGAAGCACGTGAAGTGGAAAAAAAAGCATTTCATCCCTTTGCCCGTGTTTCTCCATGCTTTGCTATCCCACATCTCCCTCACCTCTCCCTCCACTCCCATTGAGGTGCTTACCCTCTCACAGGTGAATGGAGGTATCTTCATCTAAGTGCATTTACGATAGGTCCATAGTGGAGCTCAGAGCCTTTTGGCCCTGGCATGATGTCATCTGGCCCATGTGACTCTAATCATGAGCCACATGACACAAAATCCTTGTCTGTTCACCGCCTTTCCAGAGAGAAAGTAAACTGCCTGTTGAACTATCTGAGAGTCAGATAGCTGAGCGGTGAGGGAGTCGGGCGAGTAATCAGAAGGTTGCTGGATCGATTCCCCGCCGTGCCAAATGACGTTGTGTCCTTGGGCAAGGCACTTCACCCTACTTGCCTCGGGGGGAATGTCCCTGTACTTCCTGTAAGTCGCACTGGATAAGAGCGGCTGCTAAATGACTAAAAGTCAAGGACAATGTATATCTGAGCTGAAGGGGTATGACAGTTAAGCTAATGTGGGAATGTCACACGCCGAGGCGCGCGGGACATACGTGACGTGTACGCTTCTAGAAAACGACCCCAAGTCTCGGTGAAACCTCAGTGTCCTCCCGGTGTGTCCCCCCTGTCATGCAGCGCATCTGCTCACCTCTGGAGGGAGACAATCGCCGCCTGCTCGTTCTCGTTCTCAGCCTGGGTGGTCCCCAACACTTGCCAAGCCTGGAGAGAAGACAACGGTTTGGGAACGGAAGAACAAAAGGGTCATCGCCTGGAGACTTTCCACCGCCTCACAAAAGACACGGCGTGGGCCTAATGCCTGGCTCAGCAGTCCCTGAGAAGCACTAGACTCACAATACCACAGAACTACAGAATCCAGCCGGCTAGAGGAAGCACAGGTGGAGCGGAGCATATTAAACAGTTCAACTGAAGCCAAAGCTTTTTTTGGTTTTGTGAAGTCGTTTGAGGACAACTCTAAATAAAACAGCTGTGATTAACATGGGGGGGGGGGGGATTAGCGTGAAGGGTTTGGCTTCATTGGATGTATTTTCAGTCGTCTCGGGTGATGTAGCATTGGTGAGTTTCCTCCCTAGCTTAATGTTTGGGTTTGCTATTCATTCACATCGTTGACTGTATCATCCTTGAGGCGAGAGTAACTGGTAAATTAATAAATGAAGTTAATGAATGAATTAAGAGTCATGATTCACTGATAAGACACCACTTTGGCAATAGGCAACCTCTCCTGAGACGTCAAATGATAATTGAGGTGAGGTGACTTCTCATGCTCTGGCAACAGTCCAAATTTGTTAAGTGAGTTTGACCATGACTCATGCTCAGCCATTGCTCCATGAATCATATATGTGACCGGGACAAACTTCATAGGCGGAATTTTTGATTGGAAGTTCGGGGAGTCCTTCAAGCTGGGAGACCCAAGTCTGAGCCTGATTGGCCTATTGTACTACATCCGAACAGCGATAACCTAAAACCACATTTGACATTCAAACCAACTATTTTCTGCCAAATTATTTATTTAGGTTAGTCTGTGTGCTAACCTGTTCTGTGCTCTATGACAGATACTCAATTAGGAACATAGTAGCCTAAATTCAACCCTATCTGAGGGATGGAATAAGTGGAGAAATGAACTATAAGCGCTTCAGAGGTCTTTTCTAGCGGCGCGATAAGCCTCAAGGCACACCGAGGCAGGAATTCTGGAATCATATTAGTTCCATACACAGCAGGATAATCCTTTCCTTGGGATATCCAAGTCATTTGTGTGTTTTCCCTGGGATTCTTGGGTCGACTTGCATGACTGTGGACGCTTCGCACCTCCTAATAAGGTCACCAGTGTTGAAATTGGGAGGAAATGACTGGGAGACAAACCTGGGAACGAGGCTATTACTCAGCCCATTGGGCAAATTGGAAATTGTCGTTGGAATATGAGATGGAGACAGGGTCTTTTTTGCTACAGTAAACAACTCTATTAGCTGAAGAACTCCCCGGTTCCTCCTTCGGCAATCAGCCCCCGCCACTCTGCATTCCCGTGTGTCCACCTTGTGGAACACGGTGGATGGAAAAGTTCTTTTTTTGTCTCTGTACGGGGGGGTGTGAAAAGCCTGATTGGAAGTCAAGGCCTGATCCCATGAGAGGGGGGTGAAGGGAATGGAAGTGTGTGTGTGTCTCCTTGCAAATGAGTGTGTGTATATGTATATGTCTATATATATATATATATGTGTGTATTTATATATGGGTATGTTTGCATATTTGTGTGTGTTTGCGTGCGCGTGGGTGGTAAATGTGCATGTGTACCAGCATGTGTGTGTGTGTGTGTGTGTGTGCTCCTTCAGTCAAATATTCCTGGTTACCTCTGAGTCCTGGGGGTCGTGCAGTATGGCCGCCTCCAGTAGAAGCACAGCATTGGGCAGATCCCCCTCTCTTGCCTTCCTAAGCCCCTCCTCAAACGGGCCGGGCCAGTCCTTGTAGGGGTTATCCGTGTGAAAGTAGTAACCCTGCCGCACACACGCACCGGGAAACAGCCAGACAAAACATCGACAAGTCTCTTTTTTTTATTGGTCTCCTCATTCTAATTGACGGCGACAGCGAGCTGCAAGTGTCCTCTGGAGTTGAACATCTAAGCAAACCTCTGAATTGATCTTTTGTTTTGGCCATCTGCTTAGCATCAAACCTGGGTAAAAGTCCTCAGGGCTCCGTGTTCTCTTTAAATGTTAAACTTTGCATTTTCAAAGCGTTATTACCCTGGTGCACTGTTGCATAGCTCTGAACCCAATGACTTTGAACTTAGAATTTGAAGCGCTCGGGGATCAATCAGAGAACCTGATATCTGACGATGTTGCTGATATTGAAAGGATGCTTAATGTGGTGTACAGTTCGACTGTATGGTTGAGGAGTTTCCTTCACACATAAGTAGTCATGGGGATTGAAACATCCCTCCTTCCAGCAGATTTGGAGTTGTCATGTCGATTCAAGGTGAAGAGTTACACTCAAAACACAGCAATACTCAATGTTCTCCCTGAACTGTTTGATTAACAGATTATTGACCATTACATGTCATGGCTCCATAATTAGTTTCAGGGAAAAGTACATTTCTGAGCCTTATGTGAGTTGGATTGAAAACATTGTCTATGACAGTCCATAATAAGCTGTTGACTGAAATCTTCAGTGGCCCTCTACTAGATCAAATCAACGTTAAATCTGTAAATACACAAGTTGACAGCATTTCATCAATCCTTGTCATGAACATTTTGTCTTTGCTGTATGTGCGGCGGACATGATCTTGGCTAAAGTGACCGAGCTTTGACCAGTATGAGTGTCTGAATACTGAGGATGCGTGATGGGAGGTCGAACATCGTGATAGAGACCTTCTCATGGGGTGACACGCTGGAGGGCATCTGTGCCTGCTCGTTCTCCGTCAGCCAGTTCCGTCGCGCCAGCTCCTCCCATTCGGCCTGCATCTTGTCCCAGAACTCTGTATCCGACTGCCGAGAGAAGGGGGGGGGGGGCGTGCAGGGCATGGATGGATGAGAACAGACGGGATGGACGGGGGAGGGAAGAGGGGAAGAGAAGAAAAAGGAGGATTAGTTGATACAGGACGTGCAGCTTGGATGCCCCGATAACGTTGCGTCCTCCCCAAGCCTCGTCCTCTCGGGTGACAATCTAACGAACAAACGGCACGCCTAATGACTCCATCACGAAAAGATGACATGGGCGACGCAGAAAAAGATCTGAAATTAGCTCCATCTTTTGAATTTTCAGTCGAAGACGTATCTGCTGATTGATTGATGTTGCGTGCCATGTTACGTTTCACAGGATCGGACGCTTGCGCAGGCACAATGGAGAAACATCAAAGAGACACCTGGCTTGAAAGAGACATTTCATCTCTGGAAGGCTGTGGTCACGCAGGGCCGTCGCAAAAAACGGGGTGCAGATAAGTGTGGAATGATTTCACTTTCAGTATTCAACTGCACAGAACGTGTATAGCTAGAGCAGGAGCGAGTAGGGTTGTCTTGATGAAGATGAAGATCTTTACATCTTCATCTGTTTACCAAACTTTGACAACTTCTTCAAAACGTTTGGACTGAATCTGGAAATGTTTCATGTGAATGTGACTTCTCTATATATAGAGAAAAGTTAATGTAGATAAACGCAACAGACACCTTTGGCCTAAGTTAGGGTCAATTGTTTAGACAACTGAGTGTCCAAATCCTTTTCCATTGTTATTGTGATTTGTGCTTTGGGTACTAGAGATTTTAACTCGAAATTACAATTGTTGCCGCCTAAAACATCATGTGTCCTAGTAATTGCATATCAGTGCACAGTTTAGAAATCCCAGATTACATTATTATTGGTGTTGGAAATAGACCAGTAGTGACCAGATGTGAGATGTCGGTTATGGCTAAATGTTTCTCGCTCTACCCATACGCGTTCGTAAAGAACAGGTGGATGAGAACTCCCTATGCTCTTGATGCTATTAGTCCCCCCCCCCCTCCTCCCCCAAAAAACGTTTTTCATATCAGTCATGCAAACCACAACCATTTGACTTCACTTTCGAGCCACGAGGGTAGTCGACATCCTCTGTTTGTGTCACGATTGATGACGACAAAGTAGAGGGAGCAAAGTGAGAAATCCAAGTCAGAGAGACACCTGCGTCCAAACGATGCAAGGAAACCTCTGAAGAGAACCCAAAATAGACTGACACCACTGCGGCTTGCCCAATGACCCGACTGCCAAGACTACTTCCGCGCTTCCTCCACCAACGGATGACAACTCTTGACAAACGCTTTGTGACTCAGCATTTTCGAAAGGGCCCGACGGCAATGGGGACATGCGGCTTTGCCACAATTCACCCTCCTAAGTGGATAAATCGCTCTTCTGGGGCTTCGTATTGAAACTAAGTGGGTCGATTAACGATAATTGGAGCACCCCAGCCTCTGCTCAACATGGAAGCAGGTCAAGGAGGAAGGTGGAACCCGGGTTCAAGGCCCATTATCCTGGCCAGCGGGCAAGGACTGACAGACTGCACCAGTCAAGAGGAAGCAGTGGGAGCTGAAGAGCACCTCCAACATGAACACGCTCTTCGCCTGGTAATGAGCAGGAGAGCAGATGACAGGGTGGCACCTGACATTCACCCGTTAGCCAGAGTTCTGCGCATCCTTAGAAGGAGCTTTGATTGGAAGCCATACTGTCCACGGTGTCGATCTCGATGTCCTCACGTCTAGCAGCGATACAACGGCGTCATTCGTGGGTTTTTATCGGCTGACGTTAGTCATTAATTGGTCCTCAGAGGTGCACATCGCTGCCCCCCCCCTCCTCCTTTTTTTTGAAGCCTGAACAACAGCAAAAAGATATGACATCCATAACTGTCTCGTCAAGAAAGTTCTAGAAAAAAGACGGAACACATTTACAGCAGAATACTGGGCCTTCTCTAGTTCTTTATCGAGTCCAGTTTAGTTGATTTCGTCCATGAAGTACATGCCTTTTCAGAGAAACGTAACCTTGCTTTTGTCTGACAGCTCTGTCACTGTAGATACAGTGGCTTTTGTTTGCTTTCAATGTCTGAGTTGTGCCCAGCCAATCGCCACAGTGGAGTTCTATTGACGTCGGCTAGGTCTATGATTCCCGGCTGTCTTCCTGTCAAATAACTTCAAATGGAGAGAAATACAGAACAGAGACCTCTCGTGTGTCATTGGGTTCTCCACAGCGAGGAACTCATCTGTACATGACAGTGTGTGTGTGTGTGTGTGTGCGTCAGTTTGTGTGTAAGTGGACGGGTTGACACCCCAGGGGTGAGGGCTGGGCTGAGAACGGTGCACGTCTGTTGGTTTGTTTAGCCAGTGTGTGTGTGTGTGTGTGTGTGTGTTTTTGTTTGTGTGTTTGCATCCATTTCTACACAAATCCACCTTGTATGTGGGTGTAGTGTGTGTGTGATTTATCCCTTGTGGCGTGTGACACTAGGCCAAAGCCTTGTCTACTGGAGGTGAAAGATACCTTGCAATTGGCTGCAGACTTCCAGACAAATTGCTTGTAAGATCCTGAGGTGAAACAGTGCAGGTCCTGTCAGCTGACAGTGTTCCATAATTGTGGTTGAGGTGGCGGGTTGGAGGTGACAGCTGTTGTAGGGGGATAGGGTGACAAAGGAATTTGGATACTTGACAGCTTGACTTTGATTCCATAAATAATGAAGTGAAGACCAGAGTTGAGATGTTTTGCCTTGAAGGCAATAGTCAAAACTGTTGCATGTTAAACAACAGAACAGCAATGACTGTTTATGTTATCTGATGATGTCGAAATCTGCCTCAGGGTGTATTCACGTGAATGGGCTCCCATTGATTCTCATAGATCCTGTTAACGGCTGTTTTATTACGAAGGTTCTTCTCTTAGATCACACTTCTTTTCGGCTGCAGGCCACGGAAGGCATTATAGTTTTGAAAGAAGGGAGAACCGCTTCCGATTCACAGACCTACTTTTATAAACTGGACCATACATTGGGAGCCTACTTCAAAGCAGTGCCTTTGAGTTAAGTGGTTTCTGTGAATTTCAAGGCATTTTTCCTATGCCCGGAACCCTTCAACTGAGAGAGCAACACTGTATTCTGCAGATCACAACCTCGGCCAAAAACAGATATTGTGTCACATCGCTACACTTATGACTCTTCGATGCTCAGGGTAACTTATTTTAATGAGAATGGGTGTAAGTTTGCACCAAACAATATTTCATTTCATGATTAAACAAGCATGGACACGGGGTCATTTCATGATTAAAACCACAACATCTTTGAGAGAGACAATTAGGAATGTGGCCATTTTTCAGTCTTGCGACAGTAACCCTGAAGAGGGGGCCCACCGTAATCGAGTGTATAGGCCTCTGCGAAAGATAGCGTTGTCAGTCTGGCGTTTCGGACACTGCTCTGCCTTGTTGAAGGCATCCACCATGACGCTCTTGTGTAGCCTCTAATTATGCGGCCTGGATGTTGTGTTTCACTGAAACGGGTCACAAATGAAACCTTCCACTTAACCAAGGCTCTGAGGGGAAACCGAATAAGACTATACAGTCGGGGTGATACGGCACTGACAAGCTATCAGGGCACGGCGGCGGTGACGAGTTCTGATAATGAAAACACGTTCATCACATGTCCTGGTTACAGAAAGATCACCAATCAAAGGTGCACTGATTACTGGAAATGTATTGGGACACAGACAATGGTGCGTTTTTCCCTTCAGATCAGTGTTTCTAGCCCTCAGAGCGGAAGTTAATTTATATCCCGCATATCAATGGAGCAGCACCCTGTCTTCTGACTTAGATTTCATCATCTCAGATGAAGTGTAAATGTGAAACGCAATGCATTCAGCCTTGTGCTCCCTGCTTGCCAAAACATGTCACAACGGCATATAAATGAACTGGGGAAGATTCATTTTGAACTTCATGAATATGTTGTCGACAAGAAAAGTAATTACAGAAATGATGCTTGAGATAATACCTGTCTTTGGTTGGTGGAGTCAGTCCAAGTTTGGAGCAAAATGTCGCCCTGACAAGCCCTCGAATGCAATTACTGTGTTCTGCCCAACTCATTTATTATACAGTAGAACTACTTTTCCATGGTACAGTTAGAGAAGTTAATGACTGCAGTTGCAGCTGAAATGTAGAAAGAAATTAAAAGAAATGATGGCACCAACCCCACCCACCCTCGACGCGAACACAAACCCACGCACAACTCTTCGTTCAGATGTAGTTTGGAAGTTATCTTCAGTTATTAATATTGACCCCCTATAACTGGAAACGCTATTTTCAGAGTATTATATTCAGTCATGGAGAAACACAAAGACGGATTGCTGGTTTTGTCTGTTTACTTAAAGTGAGTCATGCTCATGCTGTAGCTTCTGAACAAACGGTAGCAATAGGAAGCACAAGTGTCACTGCCACTGTGTTTTGGGCTCATCTGTTATAGTCCGTGGCTTCATGAGAAAGCCCGCAGGTACAAGCCTAGTGGCTCTTCCTGTAAAACCACATGCTGTAGCTGTGAAAAACCTTAAGAGGATTTACACGTCAGCGTAGGCAGAAAGGATAGAAAATGTATAGCTGTTTTGCTTTGGGTTTCAAAACATCAAACACACCATTTCAGACATGTAAATTGGCTGATTTTACGGTTTCAGTTTTCTACTACACTTATTTGTATTGCCGATTTCTATAGGGAGTGCATAATTATGTTAACATACAGTTAATGTACAAAAAATCTCAGTTTTTGAGTTATTAACACAGAGATTTACTTATTTTTGTGATGTCTTACATAAATGTATGAAATAATTCAGACAATCGGATCTTAAGTATGTCTCGTCTAGTTGTATTTGTGTGCTCACAAGCCTTTCCACATCAAACTTGTTACTTGTCAGTCATTGTACAAAACAACAGTACATTGTCTCCTACTTGAGTTGAGAACAAGAGAGTCCTTTTATATTAAACCATAACAACTGTAACTTTACACAACTGGAGTTCCGCACTTAATCATCAACAATCTCTCTTCCAACACGGGCCGCCTCGGCGCAATCATCTTAAAGCAAGAAGCCGAGTGCGTAGCCCGCTGCTTTAATCAAATAACGCAGGCCGACTGTTACCTTGACGCATTTCTTATCAGTCTCTTCACAATCCCTGCCTCTCAGCAAAAACACAGTGTTTTCCGGAGGAAGAGAGTACCAGTGGCTTTGGTAGGTTCCTGTTTGCTGTTTATTAAATAAGAACGGCATCATTTCGTTAGGATAATCTGATTTCCATTCGCAAATGGCTCAAATGGTCACGGCTCCCCTCAGCCACCCTCCTCAGGTAACCATATAAGCTATATTCGCTTCATCAGCGATAAAATGAGCGAGTATTCTGTCGGCTTCCATGCTTTGGTCATTTCCATAATGTTGTCTCGACATAATGATTTCCCCAACTCATTAGGTCCTTTCTGGTCAAATGGGCCATATTTTAGGGATTAATTCCTCTGGTTTCACAGTGCTTTTATGATTTCCTTAGACATTTGACAAGTCAGCTCATTGAGTAGATTGGCAGCTGGCCTGTGTGTCAGTTTCCCTCCCTTTCCTTAATAAGTATGAAGGCTTATACCGTATGCTTGGTTAACTATGGGACATGAGTAATAGGAAACAAAATGGCTGACAGGTCACATGCAGCCCAGCTATTTGCAGCTCTCGGGTCACTGCTCGGGGTAGCCTGATCGAAGTAGCAAGATAGTGTTACCAATCAATGCCTCGTTGGTCTGGATGCATCTCCGAGTATCATCACTTATCGGAAATTAGCTGCCCTCTGGTCAGTGCTCCTACCCTAACCGCACGATTTGAGTACCAGGAGACCACTCGTTTGGACACGGAGTACCACACAGTACATGACATCATCCGTCACTTTGGAATGGAGCCCTCCCCTGGAGATGCCCCTCTCACTTTCTCACCTGCTTCCTTCCTCGGCTCCATTATTCATGGACCTTTACACATAACTTGGAGTGTAACATCCTACTGCAGCCCTCGGTACAGCGTAGGTAACTCAATAGGCCTGGTTTCTCGACCGTCAGCCAACACTGGAGATCTGGCAAGGAGGTGGTCAAGCGCTTTTAGTGGGATTACAAAGGCCCTTGGTCCACAGTAGACAAAATCAGGCGCCTCTCAAATGATCTCAGTTTCAAAGGGGGTTCCAATGAATTGTGCCTCAGCAACTTTTTTTTTTTAACTTTGCAATGAATCAAAATACTTTTCAACTGTGACAAGGCATTGAATCTGATCGGAACATTTCAATATCTGCTCATTCCTCATTCCTGCTCAGGAACCACCTATACGTACAAAGGTGTATCATCACCCTATTGAGAAAAGAGCTTACCAAAGTTAAATGGCTTCAAACTGTGTGTGGAAAGTGGAAACTCACTTTGGATCAACAAGGGACCCCTACGAACAATGTAAAACAACATCATGCCCTTTTGGTGCCCAACGCACGTTCTGAAGCTCAGGGAAAAAATGCCTGGAACAACCTGGAACATACCATCTCCATGTCTCCTGTAATTGGACTGTTGGGTTTCTGAGAGCACAAGATTCACAAGATTTTGCCAAGATTCCCTTTCTTTCAACGGGCTGAGACGACAACTGAGTGTGACTGAAAAGTCTCTCCACAGATGCATTAAGCAATGATGAATCAAGCCTCATCTAATTACTGGAACTCCCCTCCTGTGATACCTGACACGTCTCACTCCAAAACGACTGACCCATTTACCTTTCTATTGTTAGACCGTGGAAAGTCTTGCATATCATTTTTTTCTGGGTCAAACAGACCATGAACTTGGAATTTGAAGCATGAAAATTGGCATGGACTATTAAGCTTCAAGGGTTATGTTATTGGAGTGGAAATGAACACACAAGTGATCACCTCAAGCAGAGATAAGAAGGGGTTGGTGAGGCAAAGGGAAATCAAACCTGGAGGGCTTCAGGTAGACCACATACCATACCTGCTATTTTCTGGGATGGGAATTGAGTTGCGCAGCAAATTGAAACGTGATATCATCGGTGTTTTTTCTCTGCTTCAACAACATCTTAGATTTATTGCAAAGCAATTCAGTGTTTTCAGAGTTGCAGTTTTTTTGGAAACGGTAAAATCGTGATGATCGTAAGAGTGCCGGACTCACAGTAGTACGGCTTGTGCAGGCGGCATCTTATGAAGTCATTAACTTTTAGCATCCTGTTTTTTTGTCCATGTTAACTAATCCCCTTATAGCTTCTCCTCCAACCCCTCTTTAGAAGGAGGTTATCATGAAAGAAGATGACTTCCAAGAGAAGTCATGACATTCAACCAGTGAAAAATGAAAGCCCAAGCTCTTGACACTAGAGCAAACACTGGGACAACGAGAGCTCTATTAAACTTTTGACACGAACCACGAGTGCAAATTGAGAAGCCTTTATTGGTTTAAGCTCTTTCATTCAGTTCCTTGAAAGAGGCTCAATGTCAACATGGGTAAAGGAACACCAATGGCCAGTTGGTTGTTCCAGCACTTTCACAATTCTTTGTCGGCCAAAGTACTTTGCACTTACCTCTACAGCTGCTTTGGCACGTTCAAACTCTTCCTCCAGGGACTGGTTCCTGGATAAGAGGGCACCGCCCCACTTCGACTCCTTAGTCAAGCGGCCCTGTCGCATGCAAACACACACACACACACACGTACACACATACACACACACACACACACACACAACAAGGAATACAGACAGACAGAAGGGTTGCAGGGTCAGCCTTCTCTGCATTCCTCGCGAGGGGTGAATATCCCTGCCTCGGCAAAGCCCTCGACGTGCTCAGACTGGCCCGTGGCTGGCAGAAATGCCTCCGTCAGCAACATCCCTCCCCCTCCCCCCCGCCAGTACTTCTCTCCTGATCCCAGCTCTCTTTACTCCACATATCCACCTGACCCCTCTCTCAATTACACATCTATACCCACTGTGCAGAGGCCTCGGTCCTCACCCTAACATCGTAGACCCTTTGGCATTGCTCATGCTTAATCACACTTGCAAATATGCTGACCGTGCCTTATAGTCAGGAATCCCAAAACCTTGCCTCGTTCTACTCTTTTAAACAGAACTGGACCCGTGTGCATGCCAATGAGCATGTCTGTTATATACAGTAGGTCCCACGTGTTTATGCGTGTTTTGTAATTGCAACGACACATAAAGAAAGCGAAATATTTACTGAGTTGTGGTTGTGGAATAGTCAGCTTGGTTGTGGTACATTAAGTGAGTTAGCTATGTCTGTAGCCGAGGGGCTGGATAATCAATTATGGAGGCTGAGGAATTGAATTAAAGTACATGTTCCAAGTGGGGAGCCATTTTCCACCTGATAGGTAGGAGGCAAGACTGCCGTCTCCCTCGCTAGGCCACAGCTGCTGAGAGATTCTGATGAGTAATCTGTTTTACGAGACCTTGTGTCAGCCCAGCCATTACCTGTAACATTCCATTTTCCATTTCCGGAGCTGGTCATTAAAAGTCTCTACCTGTGCAGTGCTTAATTGGAGTTGGCTTATCTCCATATTAACGGCCTCGACAGAATTAGCCTCCCTTGACTTGAAGCCCTCAGCCTAGGTCCACAGGTTTAGAAGGGCAGAAGAAGAAAAGAAAAAAAGCATGCAAGTATTTCGTCAATATTTC
The DNA here is from genome assembly GCF_021917145.1 of Hypomesus transpacificus. Lineage (NCBI taxonomy): Eukaryota > Metazoa > Chordata > Actinopteri > Osmeriformes > Osmeridae > Hypomesus > Hypomesus transpacificus. The sequence continues at coordinate 3,629,804 of NC_061075.1, read as the reverse complement.
CCAACTTTTCCAATGACGCATGCATTGTGTATTGCCCTGTGTACAGAAGGTGCTGTCCTAGGCTCTCTGTTGTCACAGCGACACCCAACATCTCATGCGCCACACCACTCCTCCTTTGTGTGTACGTCTGTGCGTCTGTGTGTGTCAGTGTGGCACCTGCCAAGTGGGAGACGTGAAGCCTCCATTTACAGTTTCGCTGTCAGCGAGCTACTACGAACCCTTTGGGAGAAGCCAAATTTAGCATTTGTTTGCGCAAAACTCATCATTTTCAATGGCTATCTTTAATCCCGAATCTATTATTTAGAGGGATGTTGAAAAGGTGATGTATGCTTAGCTGGCTCAGTCACATCCACACTAATGGGCCCAGAGTTAGGCCTCTGAATAATTCATAAACTATTAATCTAATAATGGCAGCTAGAAACCAGACTCCTTGGGCAGAGCAGTTTAGGACCCGTTCAACTGAGAGGCTTAAACGCTTCAAATGTGGACCTCACAGCACTACAAAAGCCGATAGGGACTTCCCTGACAATACCTCCAAAAATGAAATATATATATTTTTGAATCGTAAACCATTCATAGTTTTTCAATTTCCGTCTTCCTGAATTTGAGTTTTCCCTCAATTGTAATCTGTCTTTGTGGTGCTTTCTGGCCGATGCAAATGTGTAGGTCTTTTGTTAACATATGAAAGGATGCATAGAAAGGCTTACATGTCTTCCACTAATATACTGCCTGTTGAGCTGAAATGGAAGAAGTTAGGGTGTTAGCAAAGGATGGAGGGTTAACATGGTCACACAACAAGGAGTCCGTCTGCACGAGCTTTAAAGGTAGACTGCAATGTGACGCCAAACCCCCCCAAAATATGTCTCTCACCCGCCAGAGATATTTACCACTCCCAGAGTGACTGCAGGCATGTCACGGACACCCAATGATTGGCCAAACATCGCATTATGCCTGCAGACATTGGCAGGATTGAGTGGCCCATTATTCGATTATCTCTGGCCAGTGTCCCTGCTCCTTTTTGAGGTTGATGTCACATTGCACAGTCTACCTTTAACATTGGGAGATGGAGGACAAACAATAGGTTTCCATGCAACCATCTTCAAATACGGTTAGTAGGTATGAGTGCACATTTCGTCTACCACGGCACTCAAACAGACTACTTAAAGAAATACAGATTTCAGCTATAGACAAACGTGCGGTAAAACGGGGCAGGAAGGATGATTAAAACTGAAGCGCTAACAGAATGTACTGTAATGGCATTTTTGGACATAGTTACAATGTATGTGTTTGATAAGCAGTGATCTGTAAGTTCCTTTGTTATAGACAGTGAAGTGTAAGAGGCTGAGGCTCTGTAGGATACTTTGCTCTGTAGGGAAAGAAGTCAGATTGTCTTAAGGTATTTATGATACCTAGCTAAGAGCCAGGGGCATGGAGAAGGAGGACGTCAGCTTGGGTTCTCCTGACCTAGGGATTAGGTAGTTGACCCAGCTGGAGAAGGAGATGGCCAAGTCCGACATCCTGTTTGTGTATCATTAACCATCTCCTTCTTTTAGAGAGAGAGCTGCTGCATCAAAGGACTGTGGGACGCCGGCTTGAGAGTTTGTTGTCTTCAATTGTCACTGAGTAGAGTTAGCCAATCATGGAGACCGTTGCATTGATTGATTGAGACCAGCTGTTCTCAGTTCAACATAGCTAACTGTTCAAATGTACACAGTGCCGCTAGAATTTTCCTTCACAGTACTTACTTGAGTTGATAGGGCAGATTCTGGATCAGATTTGGCATTCGCTTCTAAGGAGGATTTAGTTGATGACTCTGATTGTGTTTTACAGTCTATAGACCTGGGAGGGAAAGATTTACAATGAAAGAAAGAGAAGACATTGTCATTCCAGTGCTCTGCTTAATCTAGTATTAGGCAACAAAATAATACATCCTGATGTATCTCTACACAATCCTTTCAGATCATCCATTTTCAACAGTTTTGAATAGGAAAATCTATTCAATTTCCACAGTTTTAAGTACACTGCTTGTGCAAATGCCGTCTGCATTAGAAACACCTACCGTACATTCATGTGAGACAGAAATGGAATAAATACCACAATGTCCTTTAAATGACCTTTTTAAGTATGCGCCAACGAGACAGGGTTGCAAAAATGCTCCTAGTCTCGTCAGAAAAGGTAAAGTCGTGTCATCAACCAGGTCTAAATATTCCCCCCATGTTAAGGGTAATTGTCTCCCAAAATGGAACTGCTGTATAAGGAGCACTTTGCTTACACTAAGAGTGGGGATAGGAAGCATACTGTGTCTTTTATAAAATGGGACCAATTCAAATAAAAAATACATTCTATTCAGTTGAAAAACCTCAATAATTCCAATAACTTGTCACCAGCTGGTAAATTCGTGTCCTTTACTCTCAGTGACAGTATAAAAGTCTAAAGTGTAATATAAATTGAAAAGAAATTGGCCTTTTTCCTACCACAGAAATTCACTCGAGGAGTTTTTGGATGAACGTCGTCTTTCCAGTTTCCACTTGCGGTTGCCGTTCCTCTCAGAGTTGGGGTTCAACTCCTCCCATTTGTCCAGAGGAGAAGCAACGTTGACTAAAAACAAGAACCAAAGACAAATACTCAACAATAAAATACAATCATCAACCATCTACTACCTCAAACTCAGAGATTGAAATGTCACCATGCCTGTTGTCATACTCTGTCATGGATGAATCGGACGGTGCAAAGTTTGACTTGCTTTTCCTAATTAGAACTCATTTGAAAAAACTGAACCGACTTTAAGCTCCTCAACTGGCAAATAAGTTCAAACTAATCGTCAGTGACTTCTCAAGGCATTTTAAGATGATCCCTTTCATTACAGGAAATTGCCGGATCCTTCTCTGGCTATCTCAATCATGAATGAGGATGACTACACTGAACATGATGAGGCAAACCCCTGTGTGGGTGTGCTAGGGTTTTTATGATGAACATTGTGAGACTTGAACGTAAGTACATTAGGATGTCAGTCATCCAAAGTTGTGAAATGATTGAGCAATTGTATGTTAAAGATGTTATAGTGGGTGATAAGTGAGCCCTGGCAAATGTATGATGGGTTTAGTATGGGGTAAGGCCCCCAGAGAGTCAATCTGATCATTGTTCATTGTCTGATCATGTTTTACAGACATACAGATCCTGTGGCTGTCAGATGGCTTAATGGCCTTTATTACCATGGCGTTCCATTTGCGCGCAATCCCTGAAACGTTCTGCACAGAAAGACGGCAGTTTCATCGACAACACAGAGTACCGTTACCCGAGTCGAGTGACGCTCTCTCTGGAGTGCGTGAGCTGGGTGCGGTCTGTTCCACGTCCACCTGAATCAGTTCGGTCTCGTCTACCTTCCTCCTGTGAGGGGTGCTCCTCTGGTCGCCCTCGCGATACGACAGCGGGCTCCTTTTGTCTTTGCTGTTTCTCCTCTCACCCGGTTCACTGAGGTCTAGGAGGTCCAGTGACGATGTCAGCACTGGAGGGAAGGTGAAACCGATTCAGGCCCGGTGGGTGGCGGGAGTTGGAATTTGAACATGAGCCATGCACAAAGAGCCAGACACCTCCTGCTTTCATGTATATATCTGAGACAGCAGAGTCGTGTTCCAATTGTAGCCTGTTTTTCACTTAGCTGTTGTCTCTTTACTGTATGTTGTGTAGCCTCAGAGTTACCTCCTTCATCCAGAAGCAACTCTGCCAAAAAACCTGTCTTAAACCCACACGAATGGCTGACGTTGAGCTGTCATGGTTACCTGGGCTAGATCTCTGCAGTTTCCCTTGGACACACATCCAAGAACGTCTTTACCTCTCCTCGCTGACTGACTGGTTATGTTCAGGACATGACCGCCAGGGCATGAGAAGATAAGAAAGCTCCGGAAGGGGCTCACCTGTATGGTCAATTAAGCATTTTCATCTCAGTCTATCAGACCAGCAAGGACGAGGAAGGAGGCCTTTGTCCATTTTCAGTCTCCCCTTTTCCCTAATCCCCTTTTTCTATTGCCATGGGACTAGCTTTTGAGCTCAAATGCATTTTACGTATTAAAAAACGTTTACGATAAGCCTTGCTACAGATGTGGAATAAAAAAGGGTCTTGCTTCACTGAAATATGATGTTATACAACAGGGGTGATGTTAGACATAAAGCTCTACTGGGGCACAGTTCATATCCCTTTTTTTTCTTTCAAGCTTGCTGCACACAATGCACTGCTAGGCTATAGAACCTCCCCTTGCTTAACCCACTATACAACAGTTCAGGGACGCAAGTTTGATATGAGCTTTGGCAGGGACATCAATAGTTAATGCGAGCGTGCACATTTTTTTCACATTCATTTCAGCACAAATACTGTTTTTTGAGCTTCATGTAATATTGTTTTTATGTTTTAGTCCAAATAAGATGATCGGTAGGCCTATCATTTCGAAACTTTCTTTAGTTTTGTAATGTTTTCTTAGCCTACCTCAATTTAGATTTTTGTGCCGAGTTCGACACCTGGACTTCTGTGTGCGTGCTACAGTGGCTATTTGGCAAGATCAGAAGAGCAGACATCGCTTTGTTTTCGGTTAAACTGCTTTCATTTTACAAACATTGATCGGTATACCGCGTGATTTTTTTCCATGATTATCAATCTAAATGAATGCACTGACTAATAAAGTAAATTGTTAAAACTCAAACTTTTGATTTTACTGGGGCGCAGCAGATTTATACCCAGTAAAAAGGGTGTAACGATGCCCCTGTTGTACAATGATGCAGATTTAAATCAGGATTTGAAGGAACACTTAAAACCAAGTAATATTAACGTCACGTCCCATCATGTATCCAACCCTTAATGTTAGTAGAGCCTTCACACAGTTTTTTGCTAAAATCACGATAGTCATTTGACGATAAGTGTGTGAAAGCCACAACATTAAGTATATGTGCTCTATGACATAGTGGGTTGTTTGATAACTCAGCCTCTGTTTACTTGTTAGCACACACACACACACACATCTCTCAGTAATTAACACGCTGCTGTGTCATGACAAACAAATGTAACGACACCCTGAATGCAATTAGCCACTGTGCCAGTCCTCCATATCTCGGTGCTCTTCCAATGATAACCACAATTAGGAATCAAAGGGAAGCATTCATGGGGGATTGAGATGGTTGTCTGAGGAGGCAGCTGTGAGGGAACAAAGGCCCACTCTGAATGCAGGATGAAACGTTTTGTCCCCCTTGAGACTTCTCGAAATGAAGAGACTGCCTTGAAAGGAAGTCAAACTGGTACAGGTCAGCTGGTCATCTTCTCGGGGCTATGTTGTCGTGGTTAGGTTCACGCGGATATTTCTCAAGGACTCTGTGTGTATCCTGTTTGTCCTCCTCTTTCCTATTGTCTGCAGTGACGTCATGATGATTGTCATGAGCTGGAACACTGTCAGCTTTGCAAGGACTCCCTGAGACTAAGAATGATGCTGACATTATGCAGGGGCACAGCAACCTGTGGACAAGTCTACAGGTTGGTTAGGAGATCAGGTTAGTCACAGTTTCGTGTTTGTCAATTCCTCTTAACCTTGTCCTTGGTGATGCCACTGACCTTAAGTAGAGAACTCAAGCTATCTAAATGACTGTCACTCGGAATCAGACCAATGCTATCTGTGTGGGGGAACAGCGGATGTTCAGCCATGAATTTTTGACATCGGCAAAAATAACTGGTTGTTTTTCTCATCTATATCCTTTCAGATACAATGCTTTCCATACAGTGAATTGTAATTGTGGGATAATCAATTTTTTTCTGGTTTGTTTAGAGTCTCTTATCTTGACAGCAATACTAAGATAAGGAGTTTTGTTGACTTTGTTCGGCCATCTCAAAATTAAATACAGAGCATGGGATGTATTTTTCAAGATGTTCAGAAGCAGCATTTGAAAAGCAAAAAAGTTTGCTTAAAAGATCATATTGTCTCTAGTTTTACCATGGACTTTAAGCTGTGAACTACTCCACAGTGCATATTAATGTCTACTGATGACATACTAGTTAATATTGCACCCTACTGGCACTGCCCCTGGCATGCCTGCATCCCGACCACATGAGATTCAATCACCTTACATATTATATAACCCAATTGATGACTAATATATGAGCGGCCTTGCTAATTGGGAGGGATTGGAGGGTTGGGGGAGCTGGGGGTGGGAGACGGAGAGACGGAATGTTTCCGATGGCTGTGAAGGGACCGTACCTGCTGTGTTGGAAGTCACTGGGCGGGCGGCTCCATCGCACTTGGTCTCGCAGAGGAAGTCGTCGATAGAGGGACTCAGCAGGGGACGGCTCTCTTGTTGCTCACTCACCAGCTGCGGGGGGGGGGGGGGGGGGGGGGGGGGGGGGGGGGGGGGGGGGGGGGGGGGGGGGTGGGGGGCAAGGCAGACGACACGGCTCAAACACACACCCGACACGGCCTTCGGGGACCTTTTTGAATGCTATGTCATTGTGGCCGCGGTGTTGTGATAACATGCTGTGATGTGGCAGTTGTTCAGCCCTTTTGAATTAAGCGTGAACGTGTTTGACCCCCTCCCCCCACCCCACCCCTCCCCTCAATGCAAAGGCTTGGATGCTGCTTAGACATTTGTCAGAAGGAATTTGTCCTGGAGTGGATGTATCTTGGAGTTTGCAATGTGCTGCTTCAAGACCTTTACTTTCCTGAACAAGTGTGTCTTGTCCGAACAGAGATTTTGGCAGTTATTTGATCAGTAAAAATAAAACAATCGGAATATGAATATGAAGTTCACTTGGACACCTCTCACAGTTTGACACTTGCAGCTTTAAACCATCTTGTTTCCACTGTTTAGTCCTAGCCTCTTGTGCCTGGGATGAGAGCATCAATCTTCATCTGCCTCTCCCGGTGCCCATTCATCCAGACTGGCTGAGCGAGAGAGACGGCTGTGCTTGTGTCCCCTACTGTAATTGCTAAACCATTAGCAGTAGTTTATATCACTTTCCAAACAATGCAGAAGTTAATAACCTTGCCTGGGAGGCACCAGGGGCAGTGGGGGCCAGCAGGTTGGCCTGCATCGTTTGGCATGGGGTTCCATTCAATCCATTATCGTTACCCCAAAGTCTTGCTCCAAAGTCTTGCTCCAACTAGCCCCATCTGGCTCATCCTGTGCTGTTGAGAGCATACTGTATGAGGAGTTTTGTTCTATAAAAATGGCAACCGCCATCATTATTGTCTCCCGGTGCTCCCGTGTGTACACAATGCTGGCAGAGAGGAAACATGACATTTGGCATCCCTGCGTTCCAGGGCTGCGTTCGCGGGCAGAATCTTAATGAAGGCACTAAAAAATTAATTACCAGCCATGAGGTTGCACACAGCCTGCCACATGTTTGATATGAAAGGTGTTCCGTGTGGTTTCATGACCCTTCTGTACTGCATGCGCCCAAGCTGGCCTGCTAACAATGACAGATGCTCTTGCTATTGCATTTGCTTGGATTTAATGATGTGGCTGGTTATCAGCCATTCAAGTTAAGTAACAAAATAAGTTTGACTCAACAATAAACTGCTGCTTATTGAGAACAGCTCCTAAGCTTTTTTTGTGTAGTTTCTTTCTTGAAAAAATTTAACTCCATTATAAAAGTCTAAAAAAAGGTTCTTACACAATTGCATTTTTTTAAGTACAGTACATATTCACTGAATGTTCATTGTTTTCTTTGAACAGGAAAGTTAATTACAGGCAAAAAAAACTATAAGTTTGGACAAAACAATTTCCCTTAATACTTTGACATAATTGAGGGACTGTTATTGCAATTGGCCCCTATGCTATTTGGTAATAGCTCAACTGGGACAATGAGTTCCGATAAAGATGGTATACACTTAGTTTGCTTCTGCATGATGGACTATGGACTATCTAAGTTCCTCCATGCCTGAAAATGCTGACTTTTCACCCCCAATTATGGTTTATGACGAGTTGTGCCTTTCTTCTCAGAGAGAGAAGTTTCTGTTTTATGCAAGAGATGGCTGGAGGCAGTTTCCCCCCAAAAAACTAATCAAATTAACAAATAATTAGTCAGTGAAGTAACACACACTGAGTTCATATCTGTGTTTCACTGTGTGTCACTGGGGTGCAACACAGTGTGTAAAATACAGATGGAGTGAATGTTATGTGAACATTTTAATAATGGGTTGCCCTGAAAGGTTAGAATTTAGTAGCACATTTACAAATTGTACTGGCTTTGGGATCCACTTAGTGTTAGTCGTCTGTAGAGTATTGATGCAGATTGGGATGTGCACCATAATGACACCCAAAGGCAGGATGCCTGATCAATGACGTTATAAAGGAATTGGAAGCCTCACTTCATTTCACCCCCCCCCCCCCAAATCTAATAAAGCCCAACCTTCTGCTGAATAACTGCCAGCAGAAGATAGGCCCTTAATAACAGAAGTGAATCATTTTGGAGCTCTTTTAGGGCCCCTGCCACTTAATTAGATGATTTCCCACTGTATTCAATTAAAATATGGCCATCCTTTTGGCACAAATATAAAAAGACTGCTGACATTAATGGGAATTATTAAGAGGAAAGAGCCCCATCCTGGTACGCAGACAAGATGGCTTGGAGTTGCCCTGTAAGCCCATCCTGACTGCAGGACACAGAGGAACAAACAGCTCTTACTCTGCACATCCACCCCGCTGGTATTATTTATTCATCACTGGAACTCTTCCTTCAAAGACAGCGTTTGCAGAGTCTGGCGTACCCCCGTTGCTTTTGTTAAGGGATGTGATCTTAAGGGAGACTGGCGATGAGGAAGTGTTGTGTGTTTGGGAAATGTTGCTAAGGTGTGTGTCTGTGCAAACTTAATGACAGCTGCGGTAGCCGTTACTTCCTGTGAAACGGAAGTCACAACATGATGATCATCAGAAGCTGAGTACAGTGGCAAGTGCATGATGAAATGTGGGCAGAGGCAACCAAGATCTGATCATATGCAGAGATTAAAATTGCTTATGCATATCTTTGTTGTTGTTTCATCATATTAGTGTCTCATAGAGAAGGACGAAGAAAACGGTCTCTCTCAGCGTCTTAGTATTCTTCTAATTGCCACCCATGTAGAATTGAACAGTGTTCAGAACGTGGAGGAACTCGTGAAGTTACAAATCAAGACTATTTTGCATTAACATGTATAATGGATCGTGTCCCAAAACATTGATATTCCAAAACAACAACCTTGATGTCCCTCCTACCTTCAGGTAAAGGCTGAGATCCTTTGTAAATACATTGCATTCTGCATACATCTTAGCAGGCTCTCAGAACACTGCAGTATGAGGACACATGGAAATAAATACTTTCATTTCAATACTTTCTCATTGCATTTCAAACGTATGCATATTATTTTATTTTAAACAGCATCACTTATTCCTACGTTGACCACAAGGAAACATCTGGCAGTGAGTAACGATTGCCGTCACACTTGCGTAACTTCGGTTGAGGACATTTTCTGGAGAGTGATGCATTACACATAGGCGCCCTTGACTGCCTCCCCTCTGTTTAGTATCAAAAAGGGAAACTCGTCTGAGCCAGTTTGAAACCTAGACTAAAGGCTGAGACCTTGTCTAAAGAGGATCATGCATTTTGAGGCAGATCATCACTTAGCTGTTATCAGGAAACCCTATCATTTTAGTGACGGACTGGTCTGACTTTAGTTCAGTCCCCACTCCCCTCTCCATCAAAGGGTTTACAGGAACCTTCCTTGACATACCTTTGGAGTTCTCAGAGATAGCATTTAAAGTATGGGATGGCTGCATTATATTCATATCAAGGTTAGGTATGTGCATCTAGAAAATGCGGTTATGAAAATAACTGATTTGGAACCATGTAACTTCCAAATCTCAAAGCTAGTATCAAACAGAATGTATTTTTGAACTTGAATCACGCATAATTACAATTTCGGTTTCTTTGACAAAATAAAACCAAAGGAACTCAATTACCTTTCCAGATCATCCATATATCACAGATTTTGATTGACAATGGATGTTCAATCGAGAAGATCTGCATTGATACCACTTTCCTTTTGATGGTTATTTCCAGTGAGCAGTAAATAAACTATCGTTGGTCAGGGACAGGGTTTTCAAAGCACTATGCCAGTGGTATGGTTCTTGCCTTTTGCTGAGCACATTGACACTTTGTTTACAAGTGCTCGAGGGGCAAATTATGTATTGGAAAACTTCAGCTAATTGTGCCGTCTGGGCATGACTCCAAGAGATCTCTCAGATGTTGCTGTCAAGGGAATCCTGTACCAGTTCAACTCATAAGAGTGTTGAGGGCAGGGGGAGGTTGAGGGTGAAAAAGGGGAAGAGAGGAAAGGGAAGAAAAGAGAAGAAGTACAGGATGATGGACATGGAGTGGTGGGGGGAGTGTGTGTAGGAAAGCACAGATCCCCCAAAATCATTTAGTTTTGAGTCAGATGTTCCGGAGAAGTACCGGCAACTTAAGGATATCTGTGAGCAGGAGCCGTTCTAAATATAGCCCATCAAAGTCAGTGAGTAAAGCTAAACTATACATACGGATGTGATCTTGTCTATTAGCCAAGGAGCGAAAGTATGATGTCACACTTCGCCTTAGGATACGAGCTGGCAAACACGGCATAGTGCATCTAGTCTTCCATCAGTGGGACTGAAGTCTGGATGTTACGTTTGTTCCGCTTCCAGTGTCCTCCTGCTTACTCAGCTCCAGTGAGATTGAAACTGATATCCTGACGTGAACATTCAATTCCTGTGCCTCATGGGAGAAAACAGCTCTGATGTATTTTGGTTGACTATAATCTGCGTCATAATACAAGTGATATAATAGAAATGGAATAATATTATACCGAAATAACAAAACAGAAATGATGTACTGGAAAGCTATTGAAAGTGGTCTTAGAAAATTAACAGTGCATTTAAGAGAGGGATTGCCTCGTCAGTACCATTTTGTTCTGCATGAATGTGAGGGTTGAGGCTACTTTGCCTTGTGTTTAGCATGAAGTCTATGAACGTATTTGTTTAGTTATTTTACCCACTGTGACCTTTAACAATATCACTTTGCATCAGATAAAAGGCTCTGTCACTTTGGATTGGCTTCATGGCTCTCGTCCACTTTACAGGTTTACATTGTGATTCGTCTGGGCAGGACTTCAGTACAGCAAGTTTTTAGGTTGAATGCAAATGTTTGATTTACATGGTATAGTGGACTTCAACCTTGTTTCATCCACTAAAGCAAAACCACAGCCAGTCCACATGCTGAGTGATACTGAAACTACAGTACAGTCGCAATCACTTCACTAGTTTACTAGTGAAGAATCTGTACCTGGCGAATGTCCAGGCCTGTTAATATGTTATTCTACATATGAACACAGTGAGAACACATATAACTATTATGGGCTCTCAATACACTTTTTTTGTCTGCAAATGCTTTTGATTAAAGATGATATGAAACAAGATATATGAGAAATATGATATGGTTAATGATAGAAACAGTAGATGCTGCTACAAAAAAAAACTTTGTAAATAACAATAAGTTATGTGTGATCTAAAATACTGGCTAGTGACTGCCTGTGTGTGTGTGTGTGCCGTGTGTGTGCGCCGTGTGTGAATGTGTCTGCACATGGGCAGACAGCAAAGAAAATGAACGTGCATCAATGCAATGGAACTTGCAATGTATGCTGTACTATTTTCCAACAGAGTTTATAGAAACCTTGCATGTGATTGTGTTACAGTGAAAGCCATTTTTCCTGCAGTAGCACCACGGGTCACGTTTTTCGAAATCTGTTTCTCGTATTTTTCAAAATACAGGTATCTGAGATTTAACGGCCACACACTAACACTTACAGTCCCAAAAAAGTAAGAGTGTGGAATTGGATCATCTGTTTTGTTGATACAATCTTTCTCAGCTGATTCTCCCTGGCAACAATCACTGACATCATTTAGAAAATATAGATGAAAGTGTTAAATCAGTCCTCAATTTACAGGCTTCAAGATTTTGAACACTCTCGCGTCGACAGAGATAACAATTAAATGGTGAAGAAGGTGGCGGTGGAGAGGGGAGGAAGGGGGGTGGAGGGTATTTGCAGAGACAACAAAGTAATACAGAGCTCTGTAGACCCAGTGTCATTTCGGTATAGATTTGTCTCAGTATTGGCATTGCTGCGTGTTTGTCTAGCAGCTGCTGTCAACTTTATCACCAACCTTGCCTGGCTATTCTAATCCAATGAGCTACTCGATTTCCTCCTTTTGTCCCTTTTATGTTGATTGATACAGCACACATGACCTTGCACTACAGTGATTGGCATGTTATATGTCGAGCGGGGTGTACAGTTAAATGTTGTTCTACGTGGCATTACCAATGATTTTTTATATCATCATCGATGAAAGTCCTCTCACAGGTAGAAAGGAGACAGTGTCCTGTTCATTTGACTCCCTGTTTCAGTATCAGAAATGATATCTAGACATCGATCATTCCCTGGGTGGATTATCCAGTGTCCACTGAGAATGTTCAGGTGAGAGTTCCTTTCTGGCTACCAAAATGTCATCCATGATGCAGCATAAAATTATATATGTTGGTCAATTAAACTAATGAACATGTAGAATAATACTCACAGTAAGTATGTGTCTTGCTATAGAATATGTATTTTGTACATTTAAATCCTAAAATCTAGTAACAATGCAGCAGGACATCTTTAATTAATACTTCATCACAACACACCAAAATACACACACACACACACACACGGCATACGTAGACACGCACACACAAAAGCACACATACTATTTTTAGAACACAAAACAGGTAATAAAGCTTACAATGTAATCTGCTATAGAAACACTAATACCCTCCACACACAGTAGCACTTCAAAAGCAAAGCAGGACTAAAAGACACCGAAATTCTGCAAAGAAGAATTTGTTTCATGAGCTTGAAGCCATGCTGAAACACGTCACATTTTTGGCCAAAGCCTAAAATAATTGCTGCTTATGAGGTGTAAACATGTTCTGTAGGAGTGGAAGTATTCTTGAAGTATACCGTAACCTAAAAAAATTGAGTCTCTTATCTGAAAGAAAAAAAACGGAATGGACTGTGCTGAAGAGATAAGGCTGATGTGGTCGTTTGACCCTTCTAGATTGCCAGTAAATGCAGAGTAATTGTTACCAAAAAACGTAACAATGAGAGTGCTGTCTTTAAAGGACAGGTCTGGGAGGTAAAAGGGGGGAGACCTGTGCATTTACATTTTCTCATTACATCCACCAATGGATATCTGACTGATTATTGCACATTGTGTGGGTGCTGCAGGCTATAATTGGCTAGTCAGTCTTAAGAGCTGCAAGTGGAATTCTTATTTGGTGTATGGTGGATTTCTAAATGTGTTTTATACCCCATAGAGCAGCTGGAATAGTCAATCAAATCAATGCTGTTTTTCAATGCTTATGTTTACTACTACGGCAGAAGAATTAGGCTTACGGGTGGAGGGTAGCTATGGGATGTTAAAAGCCTTGCCATTGATTTGATCAGGCACCAAAGTAGAAGGGATTTGAGAGGGTGTGGGGGGGGGGTGGAGAGGAGGGGTTGCGATGGTTCTGCCCACCTTGGTTGTCACTGTGAGGAGGGGTATCCCTTCTGATGACGCCTTACTTGGTATCTCCTTCAGGACCATGGCAACAGTCTTATCTGCCGCCCTAGAGTCTTTCCCCTACAACAGTGAAATCAACAATGACTCGTGTCAGGACACATTTGACATCTCAGTGTACGTTTTTTGCCCTCTTAATGACTTTAAGATGATATGACACCATGCGATAAACCATGGAGAGCTACCACATCGAACATCGATTGAAAAACACATCCACGACGACAACAACACGTCGACAATGAAAGGGTTCACTGCATGATGAAGGGCTCCCTCGGCGAAGATAAACACACTGCACTCTGTTCTTTGCTGTGTTTCCTTTGATCATACTATGTATAGGATAATGGGATGTTATGCAGATCATTACCATAAAGCTGGTCACTGTCACTTGTTTAGATTGCAGATAAAGTGTATGTCTATTGGGTAGTGGACAAAGGGACACATGGTCATACTGGAAAGTCTCTCAGCAATGTGACCTCCATTAGTCGTCCACCCCCACTACCAGCCATATTGCCCCCCGCCCCCCTCCCAACCCCACACGACTGTACAATGCTCAGTGAAGTGGGTTGTCAAGCCTACAGCACTGATTATCTTAAGGTGAAGCTATGCTGTATAATGGGGTCAAATGGATTTCAAAAATCTTTTGTCATCTCCTTCAACACACGTTTTTTTCAGAATCTAAGCAGCAAACCCATCATAAATGTATGAAAACATGAATAGCTTTTGCACTACTTAGGGTCAAAAAGTATGACATTTGCAATGACTGGGTAGATCACAAATCCAAGACCATATTAATATGGCACATTTCAGACAAAAAAAGAAGGCAAATAAAACTAAAATATAATAACTAATTAAAACATGAATACATTAGCAAGGAAAGAAAATTGTAAAGTAACATCAATGTAGCAAAAAAAGAAAGAAAGAGATCCGTTAGATAAAAGGTATGACCAAAAATGTCTGTTTTTTTTTCAGTTTCTCATACAATTTTACAAACATAACAATTGTTCATGTCGTAATCACTGACTTCACTAAACGCCATTTGCAGGCATAATAATGTTTTGGACATACAGCATACTGGAAAACAATGAAGTCCTTTTTGTATTTGTTTCACTTAACATTTCAGAATGAGGTTTTTTGCTCGACTGACTCTGCCAGTAAGCTACTGATATCATGGCACAAATATGTGGCATGGCCTCAACCTGGAATAACGCTGCCAGGCATTGCCATGTCAGTAATAGACCAGATACAGCCACCTGTGCCCACACCCCAGCTACATAAACCCAAATATGGGTCCAAAATACGTAAATACATCAGCCTTGTCCTGAGAGACAATAATTAATAGAGTAACACTTTCTGGAGAGATTCTGTTAAATGAGAAAACATTTGAGTACACCTGATTTCCTTTTCATCTTTGGCTGATTACTTTGCAAGCATAAATGAGGTGGGTGGAGGACATGTTGGTTATTATTCCGATTATTGTAGTGCCAGAATGTAATTGTGAATTGATTGCCCCATAATATTTTATTTTTTCCCCCGTACATTTCCTCTGTCAGCTTTAGATATACCGGTACTGTATGACTGAGATGCTGCCTATGGAGCCAAGCAGACATGAATGTTTATATTGAGTGTTCTGGAACTTTCTTGGTCTTGAACCGTGAGCACATCCTTTTTTAGATGGCGCTTGACTTTTGTATGCTGGAAATAGATATTGAGACTTGTACACTTTCCTTATAAGTGCCGTCTGTATGAGTGTAAACAAAAACAAACACTTGGAAAATCAATTGGTTACATGAAAGAAAACTCAATTCGATTTGTTGACCAAATACTTGTGAGCCACTATAGAATAGATGAGTCTCTATAGTAACCATAGCAGCATGTAAAGTCAAAATCGGAGAGAGCTTTGCTGAGCAAAATTAAATCTCTGCTACGCTATTTAAAGCCCAAGTATTGCTATGTGCAAACATTTTAATCATCTGATTAGGTATCATTGGTGGTCAAGTGAATAAATGATGTCTGTTTTGTTGCTGAGAAAATACAGTACAATTTCCTGGTCATGAGACAGGATTAATCATTTGGAAATTATAGATTCCCTAGAAAGTAAATGTACATGCTGGTACATTCCTAATGTAAAAGCCCTTCATCGCTTTAAAAACTTGTTATGTTGATTTAACTCATGGTGGGAAATGAAATAATTTGAGTATCTCCGTTTGGATTTTGTCTGAAGAAATATAGACGTGTTTAGGAAGGTAAAATAATCGTAAGCATGACGTTTTAGATAATGTCTCACTTCCATGGAAGATATAGAGGTTTACCTTTTGATAAGATACTGGTTTCATAAATCATGCGTAGCAAATTTTTCATTATTTGAAAGCTTACACACTGATTTGAACTTGTAACACATTTAAGATGGACATGTTGACACTTGACACAAAAATGTGAAACTACAATAAGATCAGAGAGTAACACTTGGTTCATAATTTTTATATTGTATCACATTGAGAACTACATAACACAAGCATGAAATGTGTTATGCAGTTTCCCTTTATAGTCAGTAGACAAAAAAACACTTTTTAAAACCCTAGTAAAGGCTTTATGCCATAGGTGCGTGTTCACCAAATCAGGATATCACAATATGATTAACATATTTGAATGCATGAACATTCATTCATACATTCAAACGGAAACTTAACTATGAATGTAATGCTGTAAGTATGATGTCGCATGGATTTGCTGGCCTGGAATGGCCACTATGCAAACTGTCCCTGTTACATAACGGCAGCGCTGATAATGTAGTTCCTGTTTGTTGCTTCTCCAACATGGCTCCCAGCATCCCCCCAACCCCCTTTTGCTTCAATTTATTGGATTCACGCCAGGCTTCAAAGGGAATCCATGAGAAATGACGTGATGGCAAGGACTCTAAGCAGACAGCCAATTACCCTGGTCAGAGATGAACCCAAACTCTTCGCACTCGGGACGAAAATATCCCTCCTCTGAGCTTCCTTTTGACGCCTTGCAACACAATTGACAAAACATTTACAAAAGGTAGAGGAGCGGTGGGCCGTGTGGCGTCTGTTCACGCTGAGAGGGACACTCGAGGCGTCGCTAATGAATCCTGTGGAGACGCATGCAACCACGGAGCCTGCCGGGCTGCAAAGTTCAGCTGCCAAATGGGGACGCGATCCGTCCCCAGAGTACCCTGCAAATGGGGGGCCGTCACGGCTGTGCTGGGGCACCCTGGCCGTTCTCAAAGAGACTAACACGGTGACATGCACACACAGGTCAGCGATATTTTAGATGGAGTCGTGTGAAGTTTGAGCTGGGCAGATAGACTTGTGGTTCAGCTTGTTGTAGCACTGGGGGATACAAAAGCTGTTAATGTGAGCACCTTTTCCGCAAGCATTCTCATGGTCTTAATGCTCAGGCTATGGTTAATAACTACCAATGCCTTTTTGATGAATCTAAAGTAAGTAAATAAGTAACTCTTTGCAAGTCTTTAGCCACAACAGGCTCTCCTTCAAGATGTCATGGTTTGGTCCACTGTTTTTTTTATGAGCAGGTTCTGCATAGGTCCCAATAGAAGTGGAGAAAGAGACATGGTTCTGTGGGAGAAATCAGGGATCACGGGAACACAGACGGTCTAAGTTCCAAGATTGAACTTTAGTTTAAAGACCTAAAAACGTATTTCCAAGACAAAAGACCTATAGTCTCTATACAGCTCTTGGCTCTGACTAAGTGTTTGCCTCCAGATTCTGGGGCATGTACAGCCCAGCACAAATGACTGCTCCCTGGGCAGCTTATCATCCTTAGAGAGTGCTTCAGTACACCTCTTCTACTGCCAAAGTGGTTTGGGAAGACTTCCAAAGGCTGATGATAAATCCTGGTTTGCCATGCCAAGAATGCTTAGGATTGAAAACGACTCTAAGTCCTTAAAGAACTGTTTTGAATTGAAACTGCCCAAACACAGCTAACCTACAGTAAGTGAAGCTGACACTTCGGTTAGGGTATGTTAGTGCAGCTGGGACCAAGTTTATCTCTCAATGATCTACGTTGATTTGCCATTACTGAAGTGTGTACAGCCTTTGTGCCCCAAACTTTGCAATTATTTTGCCATTCCATGATCATCATTTCCTGCATAGCTGAAGTACACTTCAGGCCTATGAACTAATTAGAGCCTTAGGAGGATTGAAACAGAAGCTGATTTTAATTGTCTCTTTCTCACATTTAATGTCATCTTACGCAACATTAGTAAATATTTATGAAAATGCTAGAAGTAGTCAGCAGAACCAATTGTTCTCTAAGAAGGATGCTTTCCCCTAGAACACGGTTTAGAATGTACAGCACAGCTAAATGTTACAAAGTGCAGAGGACTATGAATCATCTAACTGAACACAGAAACTTGTATTTGGCACCACTCTTAAACCCCATTGATAGGGTAGAAATGGATTGAGTGCCCGGAAACAATATTCTGACTGGATGCTAATCATGGAAAACAAATCCATTATAAAAAGAGACCGAATACAAGCTAGAGAGAGAGAGTAAGAAAAGCGGATAGACTTCAAACAGACACCTCTGTAAAGAAAACAAATTCAAGCAACTTGAAGTTGATGCCCATTTTTCTGAATGTTTTCTTGTGTTTTTAGATTGCCGGTTACAGTGAGAAATACAATCATTTAAATGAAACATTGAGTTTACTATACTGTACATGTACACTGTTTACACAGTTTCATGTGCCAGTGTTTTTTCCCCATGTGTTACAAGTGATAACTGTAAAACTGTTTACCAAAGAGGAATGTCTTCCAAACTGGTTGGGACTGACAGGTCTGTGTGTATTAAGCTTAGTTGCCGTTTTAAATCCAACAAAAAGGGTTTTAAAGCAATTTGCTAAAAGCCGCCCTGCTGTGTGTATGTTTGTTTGTAGTCCGTGCGCGGGCCGCTTAACACTTTAACGACAGCATTAAGAAGCAGTAATGTTTAGCATGAGACTAAAGCATATTACAGGGTCACTCACAGGAACCGAAAATGGTTAAGGCCACTACAGTAGCAAGAGTTCAAATACATTTTCTGTGAAAAAGACTTAAGAGCTTAGGAAATGCATGCCGCCAGCTGTCCATAACAATGTTGGACTTGTTGTGTTGCCCTGAAAAGATACAACTTGCTCAAATGAAACGCAGAGTTGACGCTGTACTGAATACTGCCTAGATTGTAGTATGCATGCCACCCCCACTAGTCTGACTCCCGGTCAGGATCAGAAATATCCTTCCCACCAACTTCTAACTCCCGTGAACTGCAGCACTGACCGTTCCGTCTTGAAGATAACCTTCTAACCGGGAGTGGAGTCAAAAATGAAGTGAGGCTCTCTAAGATCCAAGTGGACAGTAATGTTTCATAATGGGAGGGTTGCTGAGGGGCGGAAGGGGGGTGGGGGGAGGAAGGGGGGGGGGGGTATGTGGGGGGGGGTTGTTAGGTTTGAGGAAATAATCTCCTGTAGGGCTGGAAACCGGCAGGTTGGAAGGCCAGCTCAGCAAATGGCCTAAATGGAAGTCGGCGGCATCAGACAGCCAGACTATTGCTGCCCACTCATCCGCATGCTCTTTGACAAGAGGTACTGTACCTGGGCTCTGCAAACGCGCTCGGTCTAATGAGTACACACTGAGTACCTGTCGGCTCTGCGTTGTCCTTCATTCTGTCACAGCGAGGGCTGGCTATATAAGGAAGAGGACTGTGTGGAATCTGAGGGAGACAAGCTGCCTGCTCGGAGTAGATTCTTTCACTTGATTTGGTATAAGAGCGTCTGGCGAGTGGCACAGCTGAAAATCCCAAGTGGTTTTTGACTTCCTGTTATTTGAAACTACTTGCATGAATCCAAAAAAACGGAAGAAAAAAAAACAATGTGGGGCTCTGTAATTATGACAGCGTCAAAAACAGGTAGCGAATATATTTCACACACGACTGGACTGAGGACTGAAATGTGTGTTCTGTCTTTTCCAGCGATTGCTAAGGAGCCTCGCCGCAATAATAAGCCATTTTGTACCTTTGCAAAACTAAGAGGTGGTGCAAATGATTCACACGCTGCAGAACG
The DNA here is from genome assembly GCF_021917145.1 of Hypomesus transpacificus. Classification (NCBI taxonomy): domain Eukaryota; kingdom Metazoa; phylum Chordata; class Actinopteri; order Osmeriformes; family Osmeridae; genus Hypomesus; species Hypomesus transpacificus. Next base: position 3,610,090 of record NC_061075.1, on the reverse strand, counting down.
CACTTCCAAGCTTCCGTTCGGAATAACAAAGTAAGGATGAATCGTGGATGGCAAAGTGCCAGTCTGACCTTTTCAAATCTGTTTATCATTGAACAACAGAAAGGATTGGCTCCTATAGAGGGTGACATCACACAGAGAAAGGCAACATGGCCTGGTACATAGTGACCCTCCCCAGCAGACGAGCTGGGGCAGGCCATTGCCCCTTTCAAGCTTTTCCTTTCATGTCGAGTCTGATAAGACAAAGTCACAGTTCTCGAAGCGCAGACATATGCAGTTAGTGTGACAAGAGAATTGGCATTGTAACAGTTGCTGTCCAGCTTTCTGTACATCAGACCTTTTGTTGTGGAAAAGTGAGCAACGTTGGCTCTGACTGAGAAATCAAGCAGAAAAGCGAAAAGGCCCTATACTAGTCAACTCAGAAATCTCATCCCCGTTTTTCTCAGATTCTTATTAATTTGCCAGTAATGACCACACATTCTGATTAGTGAGTGAAATGGATTGGTTAAGAGGCTGGACATTTAAATGAAACAAGACGGGAACACAAAGTTAGTTTTTTTATTTATTTGAGCTAATGAAGTCATGGGCTTAATGACTCAAACACTTTATGGCCTGCTCAACAAACTCTTATCAGACACTCAGTCATCAAGCTAAGTATGATGAATGACCGGAATGTTTGTTGAGCCACTTTGTGTAGCAAGGCCATTGGCAGAAATGAGAAGTATAAAATAAAGCCGTCAGCTTCAATCAGTATTTGTCCACGATCGTTAACGTCTTCATCCATCATAAGAAGATGTTGACAAAAAGTAAAGACTAAAAAGTCATAGAACTGTTGTGAGGTATCGTTTTAGACACTCAGTGACTCAATGGCTCAACTTTTAGAAGCTCTGAGAAAAAGACTTCAACATCATTAAATAAAGTCTCGGCTTGAAAACTTTTTTAACAGGGGATACATTAGGTCAAGTACCCAAATACCCTTGCTGCTCTGAGATAGCCCTCTCTGAGGTGGTCTGACTTGAACCTCCCTGTTTCTCGTTTCAGAACTACTCTTACATGACAACAAACCAGACAATGCCAATCGGAAAAAAACAAGGTATTAAATAATAGGATCAAGGTTTCTCCCGAGCTCCTAATTGACGTTTTCGGTCCAACAAACATGTCTGCAGGGTCCACTTAGTGTGAACCTTTCAGCAGAAAAGAGCTGTTCTATCCCAGGCACTGCAGTGTCCCTGTGGTTTGTGGAGGGAAAACATTATGCTGTGAGGACTGCACCATTAGCTCTCTCATGCAGCCATAACACTGGAATGCTTGTGCTAGATGGTCACAAAAAAAGCCTGCGTTTAGAGACTTGAAGGATTGTGTGGATTTCACTTCCCTGCAGTTGGTCGATCATAGCTTGAATCAAAATCTCTCTGTATTTTTTTTTCAGTCTAGCACCTCCACCGAAGGATGGAACATAACATCCATAATCCCAAAGATCACAGTAGCAATACTTGATGTGAATGAAAAATGTAGTTTACAGTATGTAATAAAACTGAGATTTTGTACTGTACCAGATGTAGCCCAGAAATAATTCAGTGATATCATATGAAATCACTTCATATTGGACCTAAAGCTAGACTTCTAATTGCATTCTTGTCTGGCTTCAATAAAAAGAATCCTCATACTCTCACACACACAAATGGTTCCAAACTAAATCCATCTAATAAGAAGCAATGGCACTTTCCAAAACATTCAAGTACAAACTGTAATGTACAAAGACCCAGAAAAGAGAACATGATACAGGACTCAGCCAGTGAGGGGGTCATGTTCTATGACTTCAATACAGTATCCCCTGGCGATTTGCTGGCCTTGTAACATGAACCACAACCACTGGTTCATGAAACATGCATGCAACACATTGTATGTGAAAAAGTGTCAGTTTTGACTGACACACCGATCGCATACTGATCGCATACAGCTCACGGGAGAGGAGGCTAATCGGCCTACTGCTTATGTCTTGCTAATGAATATTGATCGAAGTACTGTAAATCCTCCGGCCTAAACCCCTTCCATGGTGCCTAATGAACCGTCTTTGGAAGTGTCGACTATAGATACAGTGTGAAATGTCAAGTGCCCGTTGCGGAAAGCTCTGGAAGTAAACGTTTGGCAGGATGAGGGCCAGACGATTTCTCTGGCACGTGAACCAACTGGAATGTGATCTGGCAGGAAAAACGCAATAATTTGCTGAAGGTACAACAGTAGTTTGTTGAAGCTATGAGAGCTTTGGATAATAATGTTACACACAGAGGAATAATGTTCAGGCACCACGTTCAAACTGAGGGTTCTAGCTTGAGGTATATACAATGTATGATGGAGATAGTGGGATTAAAAAACGAATTAGTGTCAAATAGACATGCTTGTTCCATCTTTTCCGTATACGCTCTCATATTAATGCTAGGGGCCTAACATGACTATTTCCATTTCTCATAGACACTTTCAGTAAAATAAATCTCTTTACCATTAGCAACTCTCTCATAACCAAGGCTGACATTTCAGTGTACCTACATTTCTTTGAATCACACTATTAATAGTCTTCCTATTTGCTGTAATACACCCTATTTTAATGTCTAAGTGAACCAAATGGATTTTATAACCATCCACGATGGCATACTTTACCACACTTAGTGATCTGAAGGTAGGCTTTTAGCTGTGTTTACCCCGCTCTCCCTGTCCTCTTCTCGTTCTCTTCCCGTCCTCCCCCTCTCTCTTATCTATTCCCTTGAGAGGGAGATGCCTTCCTTATCAGGCTGTGTGGCACCAAATAATAGGCATTGCTTTGTCTTCCCTCCCTCTCCTCCCTCTCCTGCCGAATTGAGATCGATGCACTCCCTCGACTCTTCCACTTGCTCCTCGTGTTCCGTCACAGGGCAGATGAATGGACTCCAACCTTTTAGAGCTTTTCCCTCTCTGGTGCGCGACCACTGATGGTATTCTTTATGATGAATGGCCGACATGACAGTTCTTCACGGTCATGTCAGGCACAGCGAGCACATGCGCTGGTGAAAGGCTGCCTTGGTCGGCAACTTCCTGTTAGTTCACACGACAGCCTTGAAAATTGACAGCATTCATTTATTAATGAGATACATCTCTTTGGTTTTCTGCACTCTGTGGTGGACCTTGTGAAACTCAAAGCAGTGCATGTTCATGACTTGACAGCTGTATGACACCTTGTGTTGGTAATTACTTTCATTGTTTTTGCATATAATTTGACTGGGACAGGTAAACCTCATCTGGACCAATAGTCCTGTGGTCACCTCAATAGGTTGTCTTTGAATTGGTTAGAGGCAGTATTGTACAACCTCCCTTAACTTCTAGGTTCATATTTCTTTCTTATGGTCATCGGAATGGTCATGGCCATGGTCATCATCAAAGTCTAAATATTCATTCACTCCATGGTTGCGGGCACGTCTAGCCCTTAACAACCATGCTGAAGTAACCCGAAGGTTTGCCTGTGACAATGTGGGATACCATTTCTCTCCCAAGCTTGCTGAGCAGGTGTGTGTAGTTTAAAATAAACATGCAAACGCGGCATATCATTACTCTTATCTGCCTCGTGGAGGGCGGGGCGACAGGGTGCACCGAGGAGCAAATTAGCATGACGAATGAGCGTGTCCGGCCTGAGAGCGTGCCACTGCCTTTGGTCTTCGCAGATGGCTAATGTATTTATGAGCGCGTGTCTAGTCCTACAAAGGCAACATGATTAGGGAGAGCGCCGAGTCGCTGTTAGCGCTTCAAAAATGCAAGGGAAGACACCGTATCGCTTACTTGACACTGCGTTTGAGTGCTTAGCACGCGGCTAGGTCATTCAATCCGACTGGGAATGAAAAGGCTTTCGCATCAACGTGAGCACAACTGTCATGTGTCATGTGTGCAGTATTTGTGAAGTCATAGTTTGACTGTATTATGTCTCCATCCCTGACGCCATTTGCTGTGCAGTATGGTGTCGGAGCCTAATTGAAAGGAGAATGCTTGCAGCCCGCGGCTGTTGTCTTCGTCTTATGCGTTATCTACAGTATGGACATCCAACAGGCACGTGACAGACGTAGGTCCGACAGATGTAGACAGATGAAATAATGTACAGTAACCATCTGTTTAGCCAGCCGCTACAATTAAAGTCTGTTTCTTAGTGAAATATTTCTCCTTGATTCAGCAAATTCTATCTATATGGAAAGAGACCGTGTGCTGCTCCTTTTCAAAAAGTTTTCTCTGAGATTTAAATCAAACTCACAAAAACCAACAGAAAGAGAATTGGACACGGCTCAATGTTTGATCTGCCCTGACATCTGCAACACAGCCAGAAATGTTAGAAGTTCACATGAAACGGAGGCTGATTGAAACTGTAACTCCAAGTGTTTGTCACGGTCAGCCCATGTTTCTCATTCAAGTCAACCTTCCTCATTTCCCTCATCACTGCAGCTGCTCCTGTGGTGTCCAATCAGAGCGAGGCTCGGGGTGAGATTGTCTGGCGACAACCCTGGCATGCCGAAGTCACAGGCCTGCACCAGTAACACAACCTGTCAGGCTGTGCATGTGAAGGAACAAAGGTCCTATTTGTCTCTCAGACGTAAACCATCCACCACACATTTCTCTGTCCCATTAACTTGGCAATATGACGGAGGACAGAACAGAACATCACTGACCTTGTTGTTGACAAAAGGCTGCAAAACGACAACACGGGACATAAATTCATACTGGCTTTCAGGAGACTAACGACTTGATGGTAGATGAGAACTTCACCTGGTCAGCAGTTTTGCCATCCAAGTGTATGCTATATCCTGTACAGTATGCTGTCTGGTTGATTCATCCAATAACAAAAAACAACCCATTGGGCAGTTGGGAAATCTCTGTGAAATATGTTGTATCTGTAAGACCGATTCAGAGGCTTTATTCAGGCTCGATTCAGGAGTTTTAATATCTGAGCGAGAGACCACATGAAAGAGTGGAGATATCATCTGGCGAGGAGGAGACGGTGTCGAGAACAACAGAAACAGACACTTCCAGTCACACAACCTCACCGTGAACCTCGCCCCCCCCCCCCCCCCCCCCCCCAACCCCCCCCCCCCCAGCTCCCTCTCCCTCAGTGGTGTTTTCCATCCCCATTCACCTGGCCATTAAGGAACTTCAAGGCACTTCAAAAGCCCAGCTTTCGAGTAGCTTCCCGTGGTGAACCCATTTCACCGTACACTACGGCCAGCCAGTCTCGTCTTTCTGCACGGCGTGCAGTTTCTAACTGCGAGGAAGAGGAGAACGTGGAGCGATCTGTACCGAAGCTGCCCACGAGCGGGCTGAGCTGAGGAAGGGTGGGAGGGGGGTAACTTGATTACCGATGCAGGCCCAGAAATTGGCAATTCATTCTCATCTGATACCCCTGTTGCTCACCCGAACTCCTACTGTCCTAGATCTGGGCAGCTGTGCTCTCTCTCTCTCTCTCTCTCACACAGAGAGACAGTCGGTACCTCTGTGCCTCTCCCTCTGTGCCGAGAGGTACCGACTGGCACTGGTGTGTAGTCTCACACTATTGTCAAACGTTCGCAAATTTACATGAATTTTGGTATGTTGCTCACTCTTAAGACAAAGGCAAAACATTATCTGTGATTTATCGAGATGACAACATCCCCCACCGATTGCTTTATTGGACTTTTGGGATAATGATGTTGCATAACAAATTTATTCATTAAGGTATTTATAGAGAAGCTTATTGCTGATGAAAAGGACATTTGGAAGCTACTGCTCTAATGCACACTTCCTTCCGACTCCTTACAGCATACCCATGACTTGTGACGCCTACTCCATGACAAACTACACAAACACGGCTTAGGTGGCAAGAAAAATATCAAATGCCCTGAGTGTTTTGGGAACGGAAACATGGTCTCTCTATCTCGTGGAGATACCTGTTAGCTTTTCTGGGAGGCTAATAAGGAGCAATGATGATGGTGAGGTATGGAATGGGCCATCAGCTTTCCATGTAATGGCTTGTCTAAAAAGCCTGATCATTAGTGAAATGCCTATAAGGTTTTCTTAACAAAATGGGACTGGGCCTGCATCTTGGGATATATTTGGAAAGTATGAGTCAGCCAAAATTTGCAATGAGGAAGACCAGGCCTGTCAATAGACCATACATGAAGATGTCATTTGATCTAATAGACAATAATCTATCCACAGACAATACAGGAGGTGGTTCTGTACCGTTTCTGTCCAAGTCTTATTCCAAGTCGTTTCCAATTTAGAGAAAACTCTAATACAGACAATATGTTGCTACTTCAAAGGGTCAAGTATTCACAAGAGATATGCTAATAAGTTGACTTTAACTGGAAGAATACTTTCCTGTCTGATAGCTGAAACTTAACACAGACATCTCAGTACAAAAATAAGAACTGCAGCTGGGTTGAAATAGATCTCGTTCTATTTTGGATGTAAAGGAAAACTCACACACAGTGTGAAGAGGGAGAGTCACAACACTGTCAATCAAAAGTGCTATTTTCATCGGGCCATTCAAGGACAGCCTCTTTACATGCAACACTTAACGCCATGCCAACTGTGGCTACATATTGTACACAGTACTGTACATCAACCAAAATGATGTCGAGAATATCAGGGACGATCTAACACTGCTTCTCAGCAATACTAGGGGAGTGTTTTTCCTTCCGCGATGAACAAAACACAGGGGAGCATTTCAACCTTAGTGCCTCTCTGATCGTGCTTTAATTCAGTCACCCCTCCCTGGGACCAATACAGTATGCATGGACACATGAAGACACACACAAGCACACAAACGTGTACACAAGCACAAACACACACACACACACAATCCCGGTGGACGGTTTGTTTGTGATTCACCTGCTGTAATCAGGTTGCCAAGGCACTGCCCTGGTTACCTTGAGTGACTTTGGCCAATTAAAGCATCTGAAAACAGCATGAGCGGGAAAAACAGGGGAATTCACTTTTCTGCTGGCATCAGCCCTACACTTCCCATACCCTCCGCTGAGAAATGAGGACCTCTACTCCCCTGTCTGGCTATTGTTCTAGGACAACACACCTGAATGGACCAGGGCCCTGCTGTGCAAATGAGAGGCTGTCAGCTGTTGGTTCATGTCTTATGTTGTGATTTAGTCCAAATCTACTGATGGCAGACAGCAGACATTATTGCTGAGCATAAACTGAGAGAAAATATGTTGTAGTCAGTTGAACAACACCTATGTTGCGGTATGTTTGAAGAAATATCTCATCTGCTTCCAAATGGGCTATGTGGTTGTGGTGGCACTGCTCTCTGTATTACCTGCCAGTGGGCGTTTCAAAAGGTAAAAATGTAGCTCGATGGTTAGTTCAGAGTGTTTCTCCAACATTTCATCCAGCACAGGATGCGTGTGCCTTTTTGAGAGCAAGCTGCCTTATCAGCAGAATCAGAGCAAGAAGCTTTTTGGGCCGTGACAGGCACAGACAGATCTAAATGATTAAGTAAACACTTTGAAAAGCCATTGGTGTAGAATGCAGAACACCAGGCACAAACAGGCCGCAGAAATCACTGTCTCTCAATTTTTTCTCTCTCTCTCTACTATAAATACTCTTCCTCCCCCCCAAAAATGCCACTTTAAACAAATAATTCAAGTCAAATTGTTTGAAGGGTGTTATTCATGTCTGACCAACGAGCAATCATTTGTCATTGTGACCTTTGTTATTTTACACGTAAAACATAATTGGAATAACTTATTTTATTAAATGGATTTTGAATTGAAATGTTCATAAAACACCATGTGACATTTTGATTTGGATAGAGAATACCTGTCTTACGACAGACAATACACACTTTGCATGATATGATTTTAAAATAATGAGATAGAAACAATTTCAGTCCAGTCTTCTCAACCATTTTGGAAACATTTCCATTCACGATAGAATGCTTTGGATGAACTATCAGAATAAGTATAGCACTTTACCAATTAAATAACCAATTGTCTTCAATCCAATTTGACACGACCTTTTCTTCCATTACTCTTGTGTATGGTTGAAGTCTGTTGGGAACATTAGGGCATCATTGTGCACTTAGCGGGTCACTTTGGCTGCTCTTGTTTCAAGAATGTTTGAAGATTACTTTAACTTTCTATCCCTTGCTTGTCTAGCAGCCATGTCAATTATTCTACCTGGAAAGTAGATTTCCCACAATTCATTCATGGCATTATTTTAAAGGGGTACACTTATTTTTATTTTGAAGAAATCATCTCATGCCTTGAATCTCTTCTACATCAAAGGAAAAGCCTTTTTTATGGCTGTGCACAGATCATTACCCTTCTATCACAATCAAAAGAAATCTGTAAAAGGATAGATGACCTCTCCACAACAGTTGATGTTGGTGGAGGGAGGCTGGGTGAAGATCAAATGTAACCAGATGCCAGGCAACACCAGCTGCCAGTCTCTTCTATCACACGTGCATACAGTTTGTGGGCCAAGTCATCCTCCCTAAATATGCTGCCAACATGCAATTGCTACATGTAAAATGTTGGAAAACGACCACCTTGTTTTGGGCTTTTAACGGCAAAGCAGTCCTTATGGTAGTTCTGTAGTCGTTCGCTTAGGCATTTTGTGACCTGGTTTCTCAATCTCGGTGAAAGAGGGTCTACTTGGCGCACGTCCATCCTTTCCAGGCAATGTGGCATTGACAAGCATGCTGTTTCTAAGTGCTTCGGAGCCTGGGTGAAAGTCACACTCGGACAGTGCTGTTTTCATGTCAAGCCCTTCATAGCTGACAAGCTCTCTATAGCCTTACATCTGGAAAACAGATTAGGGATGACTACAGCCATTCATGCCCAGCCTCTGAAGGAGGGAAGATAGGGGAGACAGGCTTTATCACTGGTATGTCTCCCTCCCATACAGAGCTGACCAGTTTTGTTTTCAGTTGAACCAAAGAGTTGTCCATCCGTCTGTGACACAGACACAATGATCAAACGAATGGCCACCAGTAACTGTGTACTGTGAGAGCTAAAGCAGGGCTAATTTATTCATCACAAAACAGCTAGCGTTAGCCAGGTCATTAGCATCCCATGTAATTACGCGAATCTATTAAAATCTTACCCCCTGGCAAAGAAGCGCTCACAATCCCACTTACATGGCTGATGTTCCATGCCAGATTGCGCTGTACAATAAATGCCCATGGCTCTTAACAAAACATTTCATTATTTTGCTGTTATTGCTAAGAGCTGTAAGGCTTAATGCCTTTTATCAGTGCTTAAAACAGAACTAGAGTCTGATGGGTAAAACATGTATTGGTCTACAAACCGGAAGGCAATGTTGATATGTGTGTTCACACATCGTTCTACTCTGACCCAGAGTTTCCAATGACTTTGTTGAGTGAACTACAGGATAAGTTCTTAGGACAGATTGTTGGAAATCTTGCATTTCCTCTCACACGAAATACTACGGATTTTGACAGTCTATTGATCCACAGATCTAAGATTTCCCAATAGGTTTCAGACAGTCAATTCCAAACCACACACAACAAGTTGTTCTTCTCTCACTTGTTTCCCTGTAGACTATTACATAACTTCAGTGACGGAGCACCAACATCATTGTACACTAGAGTTTGACCCAGCAGAGCACCCATTCAATGACTATGAGAGGACTCGAAAGTGATGGAAAACGAGAGAACATGATTTCGTTTTCTAGACTGTCGAGGGAAGACAACTCTTGCGTGTTCTTTAGTGGGGGAGAAGTGGGCTTCAGATCCTCCGGACCCCCCAGCTGCAAGACCGCGTGTTGGCCTACTCCACTGGCCATTTGACGAAGAACGATGTTACTTGCTAAGCGTCTCCGTTCTCCAAACAAATGTCACGACTGCCGGCGCAAATCACCAGCGGGCTTGTATGCTGAGGAGTTCATCACCCCCAAGGCTTAACTGGTCGTCACGGGCGCAGCAGACCGAACGAGAGAGGGGCACTTTAACTACGATTAGACGGCCGCAGTATCTGTGATTACACAAGGAGCTGTGACATGCACGTAATCAAGCTGCCCAACCCAGGCTCACTGGTGCCAGATTGGGGGCTCCCAGAACATATTTCTCCCTCTCTGAATTTTGGGCTGTTTTCATTTGGTGAACAGGTCGATATTTAGGCTATTCAGTAGGTGACAATTTCATGTCGAAAATCAATGATTTCCATCCAAGCGTTGTTTGTCAGGCGTTCAGTGAGCATTCAATCTGAGAAGCATTTCTTTTTTCTTGTTGGAATGAGGCCACAAACAGCTTTGTTAAAAATACCAAGCTCAGTCTGAGACATGAAGGCAATAACAAAAGTTTTAATATCTTCACAGCACATTTAATGAAAGAAAATATAGGCTATTACAGTCGCTGAAGCAGGAGGCTCAATATTATGAAACAGAATTTTCAGGTAGTAGGAGGGCATGTGGAGGAGTGTTTTTTAAGGCAGTACGGAGCAGCATTATTGCCTTTTAATTGCTAATTAGCCAACATCAGATTTCCTCCCGTGATCTGGAGTGTCTGTCGGTGGATCAGAGAGAATGCCATTGCAGGGGTATTGACGGGAAACGGGATTAATACGCTATGGGCTGCTGTTGTTTTGCTATTAATAACACAAGTTCTCTCTGACAAGACGAGCCTCTGCCAAGATGAAGGCCGTGACCTTTCCATGGCTGCATAGCTGGAGGATAGGGTTTAATTGACATGATACAGTTCCGGGGAAGAGAGTGAGACAGAGAGGTAGTGCAGATGAGGGGATGACAAGTAATGAAACAAGGGAGGTTAAACTCTTTGAGAGCAACTTGTAGCTTCGGACTGAAGTGAAAATGATGATTGGATGGTATGAATAGGATGTGTTCCAAACTTAGAAACAAGAGCGTTTCCCTTCTTCAAGTGGTGGTAAATAAATCAGGAAGGTTGTGGTACAGCGGAGTCAAGTACATAGTCTGGATATTTTTTTCAATAAGATTGTCATTTCTATGGGTAAAAGATCATTCTGAAATGTTATATTGTCAATTTAGGAAAGTCCCTTAAATCTTACCCTGTTTCAATGCCTCACTGCACCCAATTGTAGACAACTCTTCTCTTTGACCTTTCCTTTCGGCCACTGTGTGTGTTCCATCGCTCTCTCTCTCTGTAACAAGGAAGTTATGTACTAGCCCCTAGCATCCACTTCCCGGACAGCTGGTAGCCCCGAAGTATTCACATGCAATACACTCAAGAGTTTCTTTTGTTTTATATAACATGGAATAAGACAGTGGTTGATCTGTGTACAACCTCCTTGGTAGATCTTTGCTTGAGTCCACAAAAGCAGAACGGATGATTCATTCACAACACAACACGTTTGGTTCATTTCTCAGTATACCTACTCTACAATCTCTTTGGATGCCTAAACTGGTTTAATCAGCTAGAATCAACTTTAAATAGTAATTACTGTGAGTTAGGGTTTATTACATGGCATCATCACATATTCTTCTCAAATAAGCACAGCATGATTGGAATCGTCTTCTTTCTTGTCTTCTGTGACAGTACAGTACATAATAAACACAATTCAGAACAAAATTGTTAATGTAATTACAGAGTTTGTCTAAAAAGTTACTCTTTCAGAGCTGAAAAACTGTAAAAAGCTCATAAATCTGTAAATGCAGCTGCTATGTTCTAAAACAACGTTTTTGAACAGTATTTTAAATTTATTTACATATGCTATATATATAAATGACTAAATAAATCCTCACTAAAAGATTTATAGTGTAATTTGCCAAGCACCTGTCCCTGACAAATGGGCTCAATAAGAAAACAAGCTGTTTCAGCAAGAGGCATCATGAAGAGAGCAAGGCATCCTGGGAGTTAGGAGTCAGCTGTGGTGTCTGGTGAGCCTGGTGACAGTGTCACTAACAAAGCCACATGGACCACATAGGTGACTGCACACACAAAAGCATGGCTGACACACACACAGTCAGCAGTTCTGATTGGTGCAACATTTCCCAAAAAGTTAATTCAGTTTGTGCCACGGTTCCATTCTCACAAGTGATTATGAGAACTGTCAATAGCGGGATAAGCAGAAGCCCCCCTTTATAATGTAATATGTTGGAGGATGACATTGAAAATGAAATCTCGTTGAAATAGTAATTGGAATGTGTGTGTGTGTTGCTTTTTTCTTTGTGGTAACAGGAAGCAAGCTGAGTTGCAAATGTGGCAGCTAACAGGATTCAACACACACACACACACAACCACAAAGTGACTGCATTCACATCAAAACCAACTACACCAGTACTGCAAGATTTGCTGCTATACAGTCCATTAATTTTTAGAACTTCATAGATTTCCTATAGAATCCTGTCCAAACAGGCAATCATCCTTATGAAAGTAAATAAAATACCTCAAAGACACTTTGAAAAGCTCGAGCTAGTCTGTGGACTGCGCACGGCCTGATTTAAACCAACAACCAACACCTCCATACCACTCTCCCTCCTCCTTTAACCTCCGTGTTTATTCTTAAAAAAAGGGACAGGCAGCCTTTGTGAGCCGCTCTCTCGCTCCTACCACCAGGGAGTTCCGGGTGTGTGTGTGGGGATTCAGAGGGGAAGCCCGAAGAAGGTGGCACGAAACGAAAAACAAGCTGACGCCACCCTTGCCAGCAGCCGTCTGCGCCCACTGCCTCACTCCCAGAGATGGATGGGGGTAGGGCAGAGCAGGAAGAACAGGGAAATGACCAGGACAACACTGTGTGGCAGTGTAGGAGAGGTGCGCGGGTACAGAAGCGAGCAACCCACCACCGGGGAGATAAATCCTGCAATGGCGATCGCTCTTTGTTCGTCCTTCCCCTCCACTCTTCCTCTGTCTATCTCTCTCTCCTCCCTTGGAACCAATTTATCTGACTCAACCTCGTTCCCTCTTTCTTCTGTTCTCTCCCTCTTACTGTCTTTTCACCATTTGTTGTCTTTGTTTTGGACTCTTGGTCTCATTTGTCTTTCTCTCTGTAAGAACACCACTGAATGAGAGAACGGTTGACAGTCCCCATATTTCATTCATCATAGGAAAGGGAGAAACCAGGGGACTTGACCTCTCCTGCAGTATGCTTTTCCCCCTCCCAGCATGCCCCAACCCCAGTCACGCAGAGCAATATTAATAACATCGGTACCAACAATCCACTTTTTTTTTTTTCAAACTCACATTCACACCATATTCACACACACTCACACTCGGTCGCTAAAAGACACACACACACACGCTTCCATGCGTGCATACACGCACGCACACACACATACTAAAAGACATACACGCTTCCATGCGGGCATACAAACACACACACACACACACAGTAAAAGAAACACGCTCGCTAAAAGACACACCCGCAAACACACGGCCATGCGCGCGCGCACAATTGGGGCAGCAGATGGGGGCCGAGGGGAGCGTTCAGAGGGCAGCTGTGGTGGAATCACTGCCCTGCTAACGACAGGGTTTACAGTCTCCTCCCTCTGGGCCTCTCAGTGGGTATATCCTTGAACTCTGAGGACAGCCCATCTGCACAGGTAAGCCCCTCTGTGCTCCAGCTACTGTTTATATCCTAACCTTCTGATGGATTCAAAAGGAATCATTTGTCGGTTTGGCATTTAGGGATTTATGATTCAGCTGAGTGCTCTGTGAGAGACTGTGAGAGTGAGTGCAGACTGTACACAATGGAGAATTAGGTGTGAAAGTTACTGGTGAGATATCAATAGGCTACAGGGGAGGGAAGTGGCTATGTGACGACTTCCTTCCTTTGCTAAGGGGCCTCCACTGAACACGAAAAAGAATCCTTTGAAGGTCCCTCTCGACAAGCTGTTTTTCAAATCGGTAACAATTTCTGAACTTTGAAAAATCTTTTAAATTGTCCCACCACAGGGGCCAAATTCAGTCTTATTTCACGCCAGCGCAATGCCACTGGAAGGTACGGTAGGCTACAATTTCTACCACTCTAACTGAGATGGGTCCCCGTACAATACAAATAATCCTCACTTGACACTCTGAGGCAAGTAGGCGATGTGAATGGATATATATTCCCTCTCCATCTCTATCACTGCCTCTGTGAGATCTCTGTAACCATTTTTTCCTCCAGTAACTTTACAGTGTGACAGCTCGACTTCGATCCAGCATCATTATCCTCAAGTCTTGCACAACAGAATCGGGGCTTCCATAACATCAAAGATACTGTTTTGCAACGCGGTATTACATAAGAAAGACAAATGATTGGTTTGTGTTGCAAACAAGCCCTTGAAATTAATTTGTGGTTTGGGGTGGGGGGTGGGGGAGGGGGGGGGTTGGGGAGGGGGGGGTTGGGGAGGGATTAGGGCATCTTCTGTTTACGCTTCATCCCTTTTATCGGCAAACTGCGCTAGTTGTTTTTCTTCACAAATGCGGAATGCTGCTCATTAGTTAGATGATGGTCACCAGAGAATCTGTTTCCTTATCATTATCCTTCATCACTGCCACACTTAGGAGTGGGGGTCTAATTGGTAGGTGAGGATCCATGTTAATTACATGATAAGAAAACTGAGAGCGGTTCACATTTCTTCCACCGGCAGTCATCTACCAAGATGGCCCGACTCTTGGAGACAGCCATTGTGCCGACTTGAAGGCTAAACAAAAGGGATTGTTAAGACCTGCAGAGCAAAGAGGAGAGACCTAATGAATGGAAAGGATTCTCCGAGCACTGAAACAGTCACGAGTCGTATAGAACAGAGAGGAGGATGTGGGTCTGTGATAACAGAACTCCACAGTGTGTCAGAAAGCGTAAATATCTGCTCGGCCCAAAGATGACATGGCTACCAGAATACTTGTTTTCTCTGTGCAAAAAGGGACTTCTTTGCCATAATCTCTTTCTCAGCAAACAGCGTTGGCCATGAAAAGTATGACTGTAATGTGATTGTGCTTACTACAAAATGAAAAGCCCCCATTACTTCATATTCTGTCACACACAATGAAACCCTTATTCCTCTAGGGTAAAAATCTCCCCGGTATCCAACACAGCGGAGCATTAAGTTTGTTTATGAACCCCTCTCCTTAGCACTAACCTATATTCCGCCGGAAATTAGTGTCCTCCGACAAACAACACGATGCATGCTCTTCTTCTTCTCTCCTTGCCACAAGGAGCTAGCTTCTGGGGGCAAATTAAGTACCTGTCTGAGGATGACTTTTATGAATGGGGGGGGGGGTGGGGGGGGGCTGAGGGAGGAGACGGATGAGCAAGCATTGTATCCCTCCCCTACACCCCCCCCCTCCCCACCCTGCCACTGCCACCAAGGCCAGGAAGGGAGATGCTGTGGTCTGGCCTAGTTTCTGAGGAAGAAGATATGCTGCGTGGATCTCAGGGGGGACTTTACACAAGTCAAACAATCCTGTGTACGTCAGCTACTGTGGAATATACGCTAGCCGGCCCCCACCGGTTCTCAAACTGTAGGACGAGGCCCCAAGAGGAGGTGTAGAGACATTGCAGAGGAGTGAGGGGGCTGAGAGAAAGAGGATAGCATCGTTATAGTAGGGAGGAGGGAGAGGAATTGTCTTTTTTATTTTCAAAGGCGGGGGGGGGGGGGGGGGGGGGGGGCAGGTGGAAAGTTTGAGAAGCACTGAGCAAGTAGTACCCGTAGTACATGAACACACCCAATGGACGATCTGACAACCCGTCTTTTGTGATGTTGTGTTGACTCCTGAGGTAAGAGAACGAATACATAGAAACCAATCGGAACGTTGAAGTGCATTATTATGTCCATCCACCAATGAGGGACCGTTTGTCTCTGTTTTCTCTTAAAACCCTCTCAGTAATATTCCAACACACTTTTGTTCTTTAAAACTAATGGGGTGCAATCTCACACGGCATATCAATTGAATCGCCTTGATAAGCCCAAAATGTGCAGACTATAATTGGCATATCTCAAAATGTAAAATTGTAAAGCAATTATTTCTCTTTCAGGAAGACATAATTCTACCCATTAGGCCATTACCCAGCCAGGAACACACACCTGTGTCTCATCATCACTAACGATCTCAGAGCTCGGAGCCCAATTGGAGTTGGAAGAGTAGGTGGAAGGACCATGTGGGGACAAATTCAAAGTACACAGAAAATGCAGAGTAGAGAACTCACTCGCTCGCTACTGATGACTGCCAAGGACTGACTTTCCATTGGCCTTCAGTCCAAATGTGTTTTGAACAGAAAACTTCATGCTGGCAACACCTAAAGCAGTGCTGCCCCATGCTGATCGAGCACACCTGTTTCTAAAAATACTATAATTTGCAAGATGAGTTTGTGATGTAAAAATTGGAGTTTAAGTGAAACGCTCCATCTCCAGGAACAGGATATGGGCAGCTGTGTATTGTATTATAACAGACCCTAGTTTGTGCTTGCTCAGCAATTAAATAAGGATGTAAAGAGATAAACACTTGCTCACAATCCTCCGGCCCACACACAAACACACACACACACACACACACACAGTAGTATAGCTGCTCCTAATGGACATGACCACTCTTAAACATCCCATTAAGGGATAGTTGTAACGAGGAAACCCTTACAGGGAACGTCAAAGTGTCATTAATACTGTATCACATGTACTACTGGAAGCCCCTACTGTGGTGCAAAAGCTTCAAGCCTATTGCCCTGAGTGTCAGACAAGGATTAGAAAGAGATATGAAACGTATACTGTGAGAGTCCTTGGTCTGGATTGCATATCTCTCCGGAACGTTCTTTAGCTACCTAATTATCCGTCGGGCAATCACTCTAAGAGCCATCACATCTCCGCTACCTGCGTCACACATTTGATTGCGTTGCAAATGAACCCCTAACATTCCCTCGCTCTGAGGCTGAAGTGTTGCATAAGCAACATGGGGGTCTCGGTGGCGTTCCCTGTGGTTATGTTGAAGTGGGACTGCCAAAGCGGCCCATCGAACCCTCTTAGATCTCGGCAAGTACATAGTGGGCTGGGGGGGGTTTGTGTAAGGTTTATATGTGGAGCTAAAGCTATTTGTGGAGAAGGTTCTCGACAGATGCAAGTATGACATTTACTTCTCTTGACTCTGGCAATAATCACCCTTTGGGTTCGGTAGATATTTTCTGTTGTTTGGAAATGTGACATTACCCTTTGAATATCCTAATGTTATTTCAATCGATACCCATTTGGCTCTCTTTAAAATGCTTTGGAATCTGCTTGTTGTAATCTTATTGGAAGATACTGTTCTTGGCTCATTGTTTATGGCCTGTTGGAAATATGGGCCCTTTGGGCGTTTTCAGTTCGCTGTGAGGAACTTTTTGCCTGTGGCAGAGCTGTTGCGTTGTTTGCTATGTCTTGTGGTCTTTAAATTGTGTATTTTTTTGAATAATATTGTGTGTGCCTGTAGGAACAAACAATTCATGACAATGAACTCCTCAGGATAAGTAACTCTAAGATAAGCACACATATTTTTCCCCGTTAGTGAAACAATTACATTTCAAACAATTATGCTAATATGCTTTTTATTGTGTGTTGTCAACATCCAGGATAATGTTCTCTCTTGTCCAGGTATGGAATGAAACATGATGTAACAGATAGCATGAAAATAAAAAATATATGCTATATATATAATCTCAAGCACCTTGAGAGTACGTAGCATGCTGCAAAATAACACCCCTTTGACCAAAGTGCTGCAATCAACTTGTCAAATCAGTAGTCGCAATTTATTTACTGGCAATGTAATAGCTGCAGAATGCGGTGGTCATGCACATCTCACAGTAGTTGAAGGATCTCTCACACTTCTGTTCAGCCACCGTAGATCAATCATTGGACTGATCTTCATTGATTTCTGCTCGATTTGAGATGGAGCAGCTCTGTCAAGCTAGGATTTCACCTACTCACTGCTGTAGAAGATTGGTACATTCAAAACTAGGACAATGAACCTTTTCCACTGTAAAGGGGAAGACGGAAATAATTGACGTTTGAAATGACACAAATCGACAACGGAAGAAAACACTTTTCTCCATCTAATCTACCTCTCTAACACTTGACCTCCCTGGTCATGTGTTCCCAAGCTTTTGTGTCTAGAACTGTAACTTAAATAAATCCTGAATAGTGAATCACTAATTCACCATTTTCGATCCAAGTGGTGACCTGGTTGGATAATAGGCAGTGTTGTCTCCAGTGTTGTCTCCTGTGCAGTGGCTCTGCTTGGAAACACAAATAGATACCTACACACACACACACAAATACAGACACACACATAAAATCAGAGCTGTAAACACACATTTACCGACACACGCTCGCTCCCCTACATACATGGATAGTCAATCTCGCGCTTTCCCTCCCTCCCTCTCCCTCCCTCTCGCGCACTCACACACACATCTGCAGCAGAGCCCTGGTGAACTGCCTGTCACCCCCTGGTATGACGCTCCTGCTCATTGATCACCACCGGAGTCGCTAAGAGGCTCACCTCTGGACAACAGACGGTGTGGGGTGAAGCCTCTTATGCTACAGCAGATGCTGCAAACCACTCATGGTACAGCTAGGGGCTTATACAGGGCCGCGCCATGTGAATGTATTATATGTAAGTGTGATAAAACCTGGATTCAAAAAAACAAAGCTATGTCAGGGATGGAATGGTTCTCGTGGGACAGACCTTGATATTCCGGGTTTACAAGCCAGGCACTAAAGTACTTTGCAAAAAAAAAAAAAGTTAACTGGCAAAGGGAGGAGGAATAGCTTTGTGAGTGACCTCAAATGTCCAGTCCGACCCAAGGAGCACATTCCCTTTCTCCTGAAATTTGCTTAAGAACAGTGATGCTGATGAATGTCAGAAATTGACCTCGCTCAAGTTGGCTTTCTGGCACACAAGCAGCTAAACCGAACCCCCTAAAGAGCTTTCCTCTCAGCCAGGGGTTAGATAGACAGCAGCAGCCCAGGAGAGCAGCTCTGTCTGAGGGCTTTTGTTCCAGGCAGAAACCACCTGATTCAACTAATTATCCTACCTCCTGAAATAGGCAGGGCAATTAAATCGGTTTAATCAAGACCACAATTCGTGAAATCGAGGGGGTTTAGCACCTGCCAGGAATCAGTCTCCAGCCAGTAGCCAGACACCTCAAGCCCCACGGCCGCCCACCTCTGTCAAAGAACCCCCAGGAACACTTGATTTGAGGACTGGATGTATTTCCTAGTGTGCATTTTAAAAGAACTGTGAAATAAGTATGACATTGCAATGTCTACAGTTTCAAGAGTCTATCAAGCAATATTTCTACTTCAGTGCTCTTCAGTTCCTAGGGGATGTTGGCTCTGGTAGTTTTTGGATCCTGCGGAACACCAACACATCTGATTCAGATAATCAACTATTGACCATGCCCTAGATTACTCCGCAGAGATCTGTTAGGTCTTGGCTTAAACCAAAAGCCAACATTAATACAGCTTGATTGTTACTGCCACCTATTGTGTCACTAGAATTGGAGGAATCCAATGAAGTCCTACTGATTGGGAACTGGGTATCTCAAAAAACAAGCTATCGTCTGAGCTGTAACTCTTAAGAAGAGATACTAGAGAGACCATTAGTGTGGAGACCAACCAAACACCAACCAAGGAGACCAACTAAGTGAAATGTTAGACTAACAATAGCAATTACACCTTTGAGCCATTTCGAATTGAAACAGATAACTCAACCATCAGAGATGGTCTTCAATCCTGAAGATCTATGATTACATACTCAAGTTTTGATTTGTAAAGCAAGTATGAGCAAATCCTAAATATCACTTTCATAAATCCACTGTATATCCTCGCTCATGCTAGAAAAGAAATCCAACTGGAAGCGTTTACTAATGATATCTGCTGTAAATATGTGACTGTAAATGTCAAGATAAGCCAAAAGGTTTTAAAAAGATACAAGATATCCCAGCATCAAGAACACTTGACGTCTGCATGGATGATAATATTAATCTAGGCTTCCACGTTTCTTGTGTGGACTAAAACATTTTCAAATCATGGAGATTTTTTTTCCATCCCACTGATTTAGGAACCGTATTGGCAATTTTTCGCAGGTTGCACATTTCAAACTTGACTTTGTCACAAGTAAATAGAAGAAATACTATAACTAATACCTGCTGAGCTTTTCTTCAGCCTTATCCGACGCCTTCGGCAACACTTCACGTTCAGAAGAAATATTGGCCAAAGTATTTGTCATTATTGTCCAACCACAAGCACACATATGTCACGTCACTGGAAGAGAAGGCCAAACACTGCACAATAGAAGATAACACTAAGTATGAAAGTACTGTTGTTCTGCCTGTTTAGCACAAATAAAAAGATGGTGGATTGTGGTGATGGGGGTGAACTAGCAGATTCTTTGCCAAACTTGGTCATGCCAACCATTTAGATTGCCTAAACAATACCAGACAGTGACCCCGTTTGCCAACTCTGAGGAAAGGATGTAGCTGAACAACTACGAATATAATGCCAAGACAACAATTCTCCAATATTGTCCGACAGCCAAATCACCACAAACCACAGCAACAATACAAACATACCGTTTATTTATGGAAATATGAATCCAAACGAAATTTGTACAGGCACCATAGTAGACAGGTAGGTCTATATTATGAAAAAGACTGATGCAGCACATGAAAGCTGCAAGAAAGATCCATAAAGGACAGAGGGGGAGAAGGGCAGGAGGGAGGGATTGGGGAGATTCCATCCTGAGAAATTGCATCCAGTGAAGCACATTGCAATGATTCATTTTAAGCCAAAACGATTCCACTACTTGTGAACAGCAAATGTACTGGCAGTTAAGGTAGGAAAGATGGAGGACAGACTGCAACTCCACGAAGCATAGCACAGAACACAGATGGCACAAAACATAAACAATCAACAAATGATTTAATGTCCGTGGTGTCTATTCATCAGTGTTGTGATGATGTTCATTGTGAAAGAATTGACGACGAGAACAAAAATAAGATTATCAATAGAAAGGTTTGACCGATATATTTTATTTGTATGAGCTCTGTCACACAAACAATTTACAACCAGTCTCCTCACTCATGTCTTAGCTTGAACATCTATTACAAAAAAGTCTAAACGTAAAGCCAGGAATCTCTTTGTATGTTTGTCTGTGGATCCATTATCTCGCGAACCAGGCACTGCATGAAGTTGAAAAGCGTCAGGTGTTTTCCTCAGGACCCAAGAACGTGCAGTGTGAAGATGTTTGTGAGAAATCATTCTAAACACGTCTGCCGCCATGTTGAGCTGCACTAAGCGATGGAGACATGGATCCCTCCAACATATCCTGCCGCGCGGCAGATCTCAAAAGTACTTCCTTCAAACGGGCACTGCACTTGTAACGACCACACGGTAAGGAGAGGAAACAGTTGATATCGAGTGGAGTTTGTCTCCACATCCACCAAAGTAGAAAACCGCTCACTATGCAATTATGGTACACTTGAAATGGGCTTCAAGGATAAATGGGTTTCAGTAAAGAACAACGCCATTCAGGAGAGAGGGCCAACCGAAGGAGACAGACCCGATTAAGCCTCTGGCTTGCATTGGCTGAACATTGGAGGCCGACTAGCCTTCCATTTATAGCATGGCCAAACGTGGCATCTCGTAGAGTGGCACATGCATGCGATGAGGGCCAAGCACAGCACAACTGGCTTGCATGCGCGGAATGGGAAGCTCAGATAAAAGTCATTGAATCGCTTGTTTGGTATCACAACATGGCTGTTTGTATGTGCTCTGTGGTGAAAAACAAAACTAAAGGCTAATCTGCTCTGAGGTTGCCCGCCTCACACAACACAAACAAACACACCCCTCGTTCACGCATGGCCATGCACGAGTACACGCGCACGCAAGTTCACACATCTGTCTCTTTCTCCTATGCTTTCACTCTCTATCCCTCTGTCTTTCTAGATGGGTGACAGGGACACATCCATCAGAATCACAGAGGATATTTAAAACAGAGAGCAGAAGGTTAATATTGCAGTTTGGAGCCATAGCTGAAACCTATTACATGATAGTAGTAAATCAGTCCGCTGAAGGTTATTCTATCCAATCAAAGAGATTAAACTGAAACTATAAATAAACCCGACAATGCAGTTTGACTGTTCAACCTAGTTGCATATTCTAAATTAGTCTGACATTTCTAAAAGGCTCCGACCAATGTCTGTTACCCTTACAGTACCTTGGCAGACAGTGTGTCTGGAAAAATACACTGTCAGAATGAGTTGATGCCCGTGTTGACAAAGTTTTATTCAGAGAATGAGATCATTGAATTAGGGACCTTCTTTACCCTGAAGCCTTACTCTGATGAATGGAACCCTGATAAGAGATGTTCCATTCAAACATTTGTCATGTAATATGTCTTCCTAAATGCAAACAGTCATTATCCATGTTTAAGTAGGCAGAACAAGCTGCCTGATACCAGACAAAGCACTTTCCACCTTGGGCCTCATTTGAACTCTGATTCTAAAGTAATTTCATGAAATATTCACCTCTCGGAACTGCTCTCAAGTTCTCTGTTACATAACTAACAACTGTAGGCTCTGCTGATCGGAATCAATAGGCTGAATCTGAAATTGTATTTCCTGTACCTCATATAGACCTACTGCCACATCATTCAATATATCATAGTATAGCTAAAAAAATAATTGAGGCAAAATTATAATCTTGGCAAGACACACTGGTCCATAAAAATACACATTTTCCAATCAATTGCTGTAAGGTTTTCTACACGATTTTATGATTCTACATCTATTTTATTTCTTCATGATTTTCATGAACCTGCAGGTTTTCGGAAACAACAAATATGAAATTATGGAATTGTAAAGGTAGCTACATCATTAATGGCCCATCTTTAACATTCAGAACCAAACTGCAGAGATTTCATATAAAATATATTATAGTTTTAAATAATTCACTCATGACCCTCAATAAGTCACTCATGTCAGCAAACTTTTACCAACAGTGGAGCAGTGAACCTTCAACTGTAAGTGATTAGCCTAGGCTTGACTTTCACCAGATCACTGTGGTCCGGATAATGGGATGAGATGAAATTGTGTCCATATCTAAAGCAAACAAATGCCATTCCACCTGCCGTGTCTTTATCTGGTCACGTGATCATAATTGGAACGCGCGCTTTTACATTGCTGCGCTGACTTACTTGGAACGGGTTTACTATGACTACTAAAAAAGAGTGCTGGCGAAGTAAAAGGTGGTTAACAAAGTTAAATAATGGCGCATGATAGTGTTGTAAATGTTAGCGGCAGTTTTGTTTACTACCCTTCACTTCGTCACAAACACCCTTTTTACAATTCAGTCCGTGGTTCAGTGATTTTATACTGATGTTATTTCCGGTGTTAATTTATTTTCCATTCCAAGCTGTAAGTACACAATAAACCATTACTTTTTACATCGATATTACGCTCCAAACAAGGGGAAGCATAAACAAAACAAACTACAGCTTCCTTTTAATACCTTTTCTAGCAATATGCAATTGCCAATGTACAGACTTCCCTGTATAGGATGCACGGTGGTCATTTACTTGCATCCAAGTAGCTAAGCCATCATTACCTCATGTCCCCTGTGTGGAAATGTCCTTGACATGAACTAGACTACATACGTACGAAAGAATGTGAATGGAAACTGACAATATTGCCTTGGTCTTTTGAGCTATTGTAAAACAGCCCACACGTTTAAATAAATGGTAATAAAAAGGTTTCAAATGAGTGTTCTTACCTGCATATGCCCCTGGTACATATTGAGCATAAAGTAAATTTCTGATTTCTCCAATCAATTTCAGACTTCTTTAGAGCTTGCAGTAGAGGTACAGTTGTTCAGACATCAGGAGTGCTCAAATGAACAGAGAGTTCTGTAACAACAAACATAACGTTTCAGCTGATTCAGAAGTGTCTGTAGTTGGAGCTTGCGCGCTGGTGCCCGCAAAAGGAGCTGTCCGCGCCTTAGGTGCTGAATATCAGAGTTCGTCTATTTTGTTGCCGGTGTTTCAAAAGAATACAACAAATGTAAACGTTGACGAGACAAAAGTGTGCTATTGGACCTCACTTCAACCCAAGACGTCCTGGAATCTTCACAGTGCATGTAGAAGCGTCTGTTAGTAGGGATCTGGGGTTCTGATAGACATCAGCTGAATTAGTCTACCACATTAAAGGAGAAGCTCGCTTTTAGGTGTTCATTGTACAAACTGTTCCACTTCTTTCCTTCCTCGTTCACGCTCTGGCTCGGAGCTCAGCATATGTTTTGACGCTTCCAAGGTTTATCCTGTTCTTATAGAGCACTCCTCTTTCTTGCCAATTCCCACCAACCCAATCCTCCTGCGCTGGGCGCCGCTGGAGCCGCCTTCTGCACTCACGTGCTCATAAAGGAGACACATATACCAAAGATGCAGTAATGGAACTGCTTTCTTGCAGAGTCATCAGTCTTTCTCGTAAGGTGTCGATGTAAACACGAAGCGAAATTACCTATTGAAGTTGAACTACTTTAGCTATTTTGGATGGTTAATGGACCTGAGTGCATCCATGCTATAACGCATATGCTAAAATGAAATTAATGGCAGTTCATCATCCTTACTGCATGCATGTCATGTGTCTAAGCATGCCTTATACTGTAAATTGATTTGTGTAGTTATTTTAGCAGTATTTATTCCTTTTTTGTTGCAATTAGTGAGGCTACATGGCATTACGTAACATTATGCAAATCAGAGGATTACCTTGAAGGTAGGCTAATCTTGATCATGTGAAGTGTGGAATTAGGCATGCAAGAACAGGAAATGTTTCCCCAATTAAGAGTTGGATTAAGGTTGGGTGTGTATATAAAATACAAACTAATCAGTAGGCTATCGTTAGTTAGCCTACAAATATTTCCCCTATGACCTCATCAGTGTTTTCCATGGACTTCTTTCACTGTTGAGAATAAAATAATCTAAGTAGGTTAAGATCTACATAAACGTAACCTATATCATCCAGCATAGTGTGGGAATGACTCTAGTATCATGCAGGCCTATTTAGTTCTGAGTAGGCCTATGCGTCAACAGAGGAAGTAAAATACCTAGACTGTACAGTTCTCTATTCGTCGTTTCTTAGAAAGTAAAACTATCTAACACATCATTTGAAACTGAATGTCCTACACGTGAAAACTGAACTAACAACAGGCGCCACCGATCTTTACAAGATTAATCAAAATTCAGCTGCCATGCAAGGGAATCAGCATAAATATTGAACTGCTGGTTGGGTTGTGTTGTTTGGCGAAGAATTCATTGAAATAAATTCAACGCCACTGTAGGACACATATCAATGGATTCTTTATTCCCTCCCACGTTTCATCAATGAATAATGATTATGCATTCATGTTTGTGTGATCTGGTGGGACACAGACACGTACATGCTGGTCTCGGGTTCTATTTTTAGCCACGTCAGGTTTTAGTGCCGATTTCTCTCGTTTGGCTACACTGACAGGCACCGTGGCTTTCTGGTAGTTAAGGGCAGAAGAGTGGATTGCTGTTGTGTATCAGGGAACAGCCAGTTCTGCGCTGATTGAAAAACAAATGAATCGAGCCATATTGAAGATATTTCGTTGAGTGACAATCGCAGCTCAACGCATGACCTGCTGCGTTTTTCTGATCTCTTCTGATCTTTTAAAAGACAATTCTGGGAAACACCTGAAATGGAGCCATTTTTCGCACATCTGCTTGCACATTACGTTTCCAGACCTTTCTGACTTTTCATGGGATTTTTTTCAATGTTCATCTCCATTACTCAATATAGGCTAATCTGCAACCCTGTATCTGCAAGACAAATCTTTGTTGTCTATTATATCATGTTGGTTGAGGTGTGGTGCACCTGCTGTACAATATGGGTTTATTCAAAAGATATTTTGAATAAACCCAAAGTCTACAGTTGTTAAAGTGTCCATCCTCAGCTTTTAATGCTCTGACTAAACAATTTACCTGCACCCAACAACCCATACTGACCCGATGAAGTGTCCCTCAATCGCACACACTCCATTGTAAACGTTTTCATTGACTTACTGGCATGTGGGTAGTTCACTCATGTGGTTAGAGTTGGAATTATGTGTCACTCATGTTGGGTTAGGGCTGTATTCAGTTTAATTCATTCACTTGTGTTGACGCTATTCGAATGGATGTCGGCATCAGAATAGTTTTGCTCCTGGTAGTGGGATGAACTTCAAAGGAAGAAAGGATTTACTCCAGATTGAATGTAGTCATGAATTCTCTTTGTCCCTGTTTATGTGAAGCACTGAGAGAGACATTAAAAGCCACATTTATTGTACATAATTCGATTTGATGTCAGGTTCACGACTAGGTACTCTGTTTGATGTCACAATATATGTAGGTACAGTCACCATATGGTAGATGACATCATTCTGTCTGATTAAAGTATTTTAATAAAAGAACCTGTCATTGGCTGTAATTAAATCACCAGTGACAATTCACAGAAATAGTTCCTCAGGATGAGGTTTTAAAATCTAATGATGTGTAATAAATCTTACAACTGTGAACGAACACATCAACCCCTCATATTAAAAGATAGTGTAATGAATGAATTCAAAGACAGGTAATGAGACAAGAATAGATCTGTTGTCACAGGGGTACATCCATCAAATAAATAAGTAGACCTGCTTTTTGTGGGATGTATTTGGCTCATTACATTTCCCAAATTATGTTGTGTCCCAGATATCGTACCGGACGATGATATCAGTGTAGTTAAACTTTTGAACTAATCGACCTGAGTTAAGATCAACATCCAAATGTGTGTGTGAGAGAGATTTCAAGAAACACAATTGATAAACGTGAGCCTATGGGATGAGGGGATGACAGTTGCCATGTGTAATCAGACTCCTTCTTCTGTTTAAATGCAAAACAGCCATTGAACATCACTCAGGTGGATGCCTGAACCATGCTAATCAGTAGGGTCCCGCCCACAAAATGAGCGGGTTTGGAATCCAGTGCTAAATGACTCGGAAAACCATTTCTTCCGGAGGACACCTTTATATTCCGTTTCGAATGGCAGACGTGTTCATTGACGATGCCACAGCAGGAACGGATTGTGCCATCCACCAAACGTTATGTATTTGCCAGTGTCGCACATGGACACCTGTTGCGTAAGCAGAAGCAAAGCACAGCGGATATAAATATGTGTCTGTCAACACAATCCTGTTATGTACTTGTTGATGGCAGGGGAAGGACGCGCCTGTCCTTGGTTATTTGTTTCCTGTCACACTAAAGGTTATTTGTGAGTAAGTTGTGATGTCACATGCGGCCTCCATTGTCTACCTTGTTGAAAGGAGCTGGACCCATAGAGCACAGTCTCGTGTGCTTTAAAAAAAAAAAAAAGGTTTTTCAAAAACAAACTATCACAGGGTGCCTAAAGTTGCTTGCCTGCACTCTAATCAGCTCATTTGAGTTGTTTTCAGTGCAGGAAAAGGGGGGAAAGGGTCCCACAAGAATAACACATAAAGAATTATATTGAAGAGTGGTAGACAAACAGAATGAACTACAACTTTGATATGGACCTGCTCTCATTTCTTTTCACGAACCGAACACGGCGAACATCGAAAACATCACTGTCGTCCTTCTGTATCCACTTCCACCCAAACAGATGACTTTTACAGTGAACATCAGTCTACGACACTTTACATCCCCATCCCTCCTTGTGTTCTTTGGTTTATTTCCTTGTCTTTGCTGGCAGATACCTGCCACGGCATGGCCGACCATTAGGCTCGCCGAAATTGAACGGAGGACGATAATGACCAAAAGGTAATTGACCAAACATAACACGGCAGAGATCTCTAATTGTGCTCGGCAATTAGAATACCCCACTAAATTGTGAGATAATTCATTAACTTCAGCATGCTATCATTGGTGGGCTTTGTCGGCCCAGGTACTTGACCTGGATGAGGCCACAATGCAGTGGTCCAGAGTAAATCCTTTTCTTATTCTTCAAGAATCTAAGTTAATGTACAGTGTGGCCTCGGACAGGTCTCAGATCTGGTAGTTTTTTGTGATTCCTTGGTGCTTTTTAGATGCACCCGAACAGTATCTTAAATAACACAATGTTGAGCAAGACAACCCGCCGTAGTAGATACTTAATCAGAGTGTTACTGGCAGAAAGTGAGACCTTACTAAAAGTTTGATTACCCTGAGGACTGTTGGTCGGCCACCCTCCCTAATTATTATGCAGCCGTGCAACTGAGGATCAACGTTTGTGCAAACGTTTGGTTTCCTGTTCCGTCTGTGCCTTTTTCTGTTATGATTGGCTGATAAAGATGAACTCACGTCCAGAAAATAGACATATAAACTAGTTTTATGGGAATGGGAAGAGAGTCTTCACACTCAGAAAAAGACACCTAATTTATGTTAAGATATAAAAAAGAAAGTCTGACCAGAGTCAACTGCTGAGGACGTCTGCACCAGTCCCTTCACACAGGAAACAACTGAAAGGCAGTCTCTCATGAAAGCATTTGGGCAGTGTTTGTGTGCACATGTATTCTTCTGAATGTCACATCTTTTGCAAACTTGTAATATAAGGACTTACGACAGGTTCCTGAACGTCCCAAAGCAATGAAGCAGAGGCTTGATAACAAACCACCTCCAGATCACAAAGACCTCCTTCTGCTTGGATGTTGGACTATTGCACTGTTTAAATCTTTAATTACTCGATGACATGTCTACAAAGGAAGCCAGGTCTTAAAATATTCAGTTTAGCTAGTTATGCCCTGGCTTTGTGCCAGCGATCTGTACGCTGCATGGGATTCATTATTCATGTTTCTCAAAAGTTCCTTCAGATGAAGAGGAGGAATTGTGCATTCTGGTGGGATGTAAATGAATACATGTATGTAACCTAAATTAGATTCAACAAACTGAGAACATGAATGTGCATCCCAGCCGTGATTGACTGTTCAAGGCACGGTCAGAAGTGTAAACGTGTTCAGCCGTTTGCATGCGTCATAGGTTGAAGTCATGATGAAAAGTAATATTTTGAAGTCACAACAATGTGTTTCCCAAAGTGTCCATGTAACAACGTGGCTTTATTTGAACCAAAAGGTTGAGTCTATAGATCTTACACAGTCTACTGTTGATGAGAAAATGGGACTTCTCCATTAGATAAAGTGGCTACTTCCTTCAAAATATGGGGGGAGACCACCAAGGACATGTTATTTGCCCTTTCTTGTAAGTGTAATAAAGAAAAGGAGCAGGGGAAATCTCACTATCTATCAAAACAATAATGGCTGTCTACCACTCGTGCTTATTTTCACTCCCAACTGAGACTTGAAATGACCGCAGGTGACAAGTCCTACAACAATAGGATGGAAACCAGTCCCTTGAGAGAGGTTTGTGGTAAAAAATGATTTGAAAAAACTCGGATGAGAGTTATGTTGTTCACGCAGTCCATCAATCAATCAAGTCACAAATCTATCCGTCATAGATGGATAGATACATCTTTATATTTCAGATCCATATGAATGTGAATTTACATGGCGATTCAATCTCATTCAGATCAGTCAATCAGAAACATATCGATCTTGCATTTATTGCATGCGTTTTTCTGTTCAAACTAATCCGGCATTGCATTTTACAGTGAAGGACTGTTTACTAATTTGACAGAGAGATGAAGCGTAGTTACGACAACATCCTCACAATGCCATCCTGGTGCAACCGATGTCAAACAGCTCAGTTTACATGTGAACAAGCGATCTGTCCACAACTAGGAAACGAATGCCTTTGGTGAAAGATGTCTCTAAAGAAGATTAATTGGGTGGTGAACTGACACCAGAGACGAGAGACAGACGCGGAGACAAAGATAAAGAGAGGGAGAGGGGTGGAGGTGGAGTTGGAGTTGACGAAGAATGAATCGAGAAGAAACAAATGGGAAGGGGGAAATAAACCTAATTAAACTGCAGAACAAAAAAAGAGAGGTAGATCAGAAAATTGAAAAGACAGAATGAGAAAAGGATATGTAGTATTGAGTACACAGAGAGCGAGAGAGCGAGAGAGAGCGAGAGAGAGCGAGAGAGCGAGAGAGCGAGAGAGCGAGAGAGCGAGAGCGAGAGCGAGAGCGAGCGAGAGAGAGAGAGAGAGAGAGAGAATACTGAACGGCACCGAGAGAAATTGATAGAGATACTGTGGAGGAAAGACAGACAGCCTGGAGAAAATCGGAGAGAAAGAACAGAGAGAGAAGGAGAGAGAGGGGGGGCCTGTTTTTACATTGGTGGACCTGATCCAGACTGACACAGTGTGACACTGTGATCCTCTATCTCAGCCTGTCAGTAAGGACGGCCAATCACAGAGGAGCCTGTCACTCTGTCACTCTGTCACGGTCCTCTGACCTCCCCACAGGCACTGTCACACAGGGATAATTACTTTGGGTAGACATCCCCCTCCGCCACTCCCACAATGCCACACACACATCGTACACACAGGTAAAGCTACACTCATGCAGCAACATGCTCAAAAGACACACACAGTATTTTTCACAGACGAACAAAACGTAAAACGCTCAGGACCGTATGTACTAAAACTGAGACGTCAAGACAAAACGTGACCCACTACACACAAGTGGCACACTGCCGGCACACACGCATGTGCACACACACGCACAGCACAGCCATGCACACACCCACGCGCACACACAAACACACTGAAATGGAAAGCGTGGCATTTAGGTTTTTTTAACGGGAAATGATTTCCATTCAGCGCTCTCCATTACCCTATGAGTTACATTTTCCTCGTTAAAAGGGCATAAGTCATTGCATCATTGAAGCTCAACATATGAGACTGTACACACACACACAGTCCTTAGCTACACACCCGTTGCAGTCCATTGTCTTCCAATTCCCTATTGTGAAATTATTATTGAACAGAATTTAGCCCCACGGCCATAATCCCCCATTGCCTCTGAAATCTATGGCATCCAGAAAGATACGCACACCACCCCTCCCTCCCTCCCTTACAAAAACAGCTAGTTCTCTTCTTTCATAGTTCGGAACCATTTAAGTTGCTCAAAGGCGTCAAAACTAACACTAACTAGCAAACAAACTCTGGTCCTTTTGTACGGTCCAGTAAAGGTTTGGCTCCCGAGAGGGCCACATCCATTTCTCATTGTCATCCTTTACCAGGGACCTGGATTTGAGATCCATAATTTGGGGGAATGAAAAGGAAACATCAGAGGATGGAGAGGAGCAGATGGGCAAGGTGCCTCAGCGCTAATGAACTTTGAAATGACAGTGAGAGCCGTGAGGGCCATCCATAACACTAATGCACCCCCACACCCCTGCACCCCGTTCTCTTTTCTTCCCTCTCTCTCTCTCTTTCATCTCTCTTCTCTCGGCGGTCCTGTCCACATCCATCCCCATTACCTACCCATCAACGGTAGGCCTCATTACCCAGCATGCTCCCTGTCACGCAGTCCAGGGCAGGGTCACGTCATGCTCACGGGCTCCATGTTGAGACGCTACACTCTCGTGGTTTTCCCCATGGTCCACGATGCTCTTATGCCAGGAAGAAAAAAAAGAAGAAAACATTGTAAATGATTGATCGACTCAAGTATAGCTCGAAGACCGGCTTCATATGGTGTCAGGAAGATAACTTTGGCCCTTACTCACTGATGTGGATACATAAACACTGGGCATGAGTCATTCATTCTCTTATTCTTCATTCAGCCATTCATTCCACCAATGTCTGAAAGCTGGACTTGTTCAGTTCAGACCAAAGTAGATCCCTTCGGATCAGATCAGAGGGAACTGGAACCCAAATGGATTATTTATTGTCAACAGTGGTCTAATTGAACAAGTGTTTTTGGCTGTGATGAATAATGACACAGTTGAGCTGCTGTAGGAGAGGTTTGAAGGCAACATGGAGGAGATATGTTTCTGAGGCATTCTTTGAACAAAATTACGTTGTTGCCCAAAGTATGTTTTCAGTTTCTTTCCATCATTCCCTTCAAATGAAAAATGTTGTCAAGGTATCCAACTGCACTGAACAAAATATGGTAGGATGCCGTTTGGAGGAAAGCAATGGCTAAACTTTGGCTTAGAATTTTTGGGAATGAATGCTTAGCTGTGTGTTTGTGCTAACAAAGAGCAAAGCAGTAATTGTACATAAGGATTCCTCCGTTCATACCTCGACAAGAAAAGTCAGCTCTCTTGACAGTTGGTATTCAATTGAGACTGTATCTGGACAAAATGTCAGCCTTCTGGACACGGCCACTCATTAGGATTCCTCCGTCAGGAGGTTTCTGGTCGTCTGGACAATCCTTTAGTTGTCAAACATAGCAATGATTCTTCTGTAGTGTTTTTTTTTGCCCGTCAAAACACTCATTATCTGTTTAGTGAGACAGTGTAAGCCATTCAAACCAAGCCAGATACACCACAGTTGCTAGCTAACTGTAGACGTAAGTGTAATGTTTTACTCTACTACTACACAAAAAGAGCCTGAACTATTGTGTTTTGTGGATAAGACCATGCTACATCTAGCCGGCGTATTGGATTTCTTCCATCATGTGTGTGAAAGTTATATTTATGATATATTGATATAGTGATATTGCATTGGACACTGTATACATTTCCATTCAAGTTTTAAAAACATGATGGTGTCTGTTGCTCTGTTCGTTAAAGCGTAGCATCTGTAACTTGGAGCCTAGTGGTTCAACTCCTAGTGCATGCAGATATTTAAATATCTGCAAGTTGAAACGTGCTTTTACAATTCCTTTGTCAGGGGGCAAGTCTAACCTTCTAACAATATTTTGCTATTCTGAGGAGGAAGTCACCATTGCTGCTTGCAGCTATGTTTGGTTTTAAGTTTGCCAAATGCCAACTTCTGAAATGTACATTCTACTGCATTCTAAATCAAGTTAACCACATTGCTAGCTTCTTTCAGAGTTCTCTGTTTTCAACAAACAGCCAAGAAGAGAGTAAAGACAGAACAGACGAACTGTCTAAACAGAAGCTTTTATGAATGTAATACACTTTCAATACAAGTCTTTCATTTCCCACCCTCTGGCAGTGGATTACTGCCATGAAATACCATATTGAAACTGTATCCTAATCTATTAGCCCATGCAGTGGCATCTGGCTGGTGTCATGTACGACCAGTTAAGTCAAACATGATCCCTTCTTGACTCTTGACCATAGAACATCTGCCTGCCAGCCAGCCAGCTTAGCACAACTAGCGTTTTACACAACATTTATGAGTGTGAGTCCGCTAGTATTAATCAGAGGATGTGGATGTTAGAATTTGGCTTTTATATTTTATACAATCATTCCACTCCAGCTAGTGTGTTGATTATTAGGGAGACCTGGAAGATTTATTCAAAATAGGGTTTGGTAGATTAAGTCCTTGAGTTATTGCTCTGTCCAGAACACAAAGTTCATGTAGGGCAGACACTCAAAAGGGATGCTGCACTTGCAGAGTGATCACAATCATTTTACTTCTCGTAGGACTTTTCAAAAAGCTGAATACATCTTTGCAGAGTGCCCAAATAGCCATACAGGTAAAGGGGTTTTGTGTTCATTTCTGTCTCTCTGAGGGAGGCAGGTTGTGCAGTCAGAACTATCCTTCTCTTCAGTCAGCATGTGTGTGGGAGAAAAACGAGAGACAAATATTTTGGGTCCCCACAGCTTTTTCCATGGCCACCCCCATCTCCCATTTAATGAAGTGTGCGAGAATCCAGGCATAATCTCTTTAGAGCCTCACTAAAACGTCTTTACAGCATGGGTAATTCTTTCAGGAAATACCTTGCTTAACAGCCAGGCTGCGAGGTACCACTTGAAAGCCTGACACATCACTCGGAGGAAAAGAACCATTTCAAGGTCTCAGAAAGGAGGTATTTTATTCCTTTGTGTCCCCCACTAAAAAAGAATGTAACCCGGTCACAGTAGATTTAGCCGTTATACTTCAACGGCGATACAAATGATGCCATTAGCAAAGGTATTGTATGCTGCATTGTGGTGGATTTAAATTTGGGTACACTTTCCATTCTCCATGACATTAGTGGAACCTGTGGAGAAGAATTCTTCGTCAATTATTTAACCTTGAATTGGAATCTGTTGGAAAAACCTTGTAGAGGGGTTCTTCATAACTTCAAACACAACATGTAGTACAGTGTGCGAAAAAATGCATAAAGTTAGGCACATATTGTTTGTACAAATGTGAATAAAAAACATGTGAGTAGAACAAGACTATTAATCTCTCAAATTGTATTAAAGCATGACCCAGGAATCAGCCAAGCCTAGATATTGATCCATACAAGTTGTGTAACTCCTTTATGTTAATCTAGACATGAAATACTAGTAATGACTGACGCATACAATCGGGAAACGTTATGTAACCAGGGGTAAAAGGTGTTTGTGTTTAGGGCTTGAACTTCCCTGACGCAGATCCAGCCCTGACAATGGGCATAGCTTGATTCTCCGACTGTCAGACGAAAGGAAGTCTCACTCAGAGGGAAAGGAAATGTCCCTGTAATATTCATTAGATTTCAGAGACTGGCTGCTTTGGGAATAGCAACTATACTGTACAAGTTGAAAGAGACAGAAAAAGAGAAGGAGAGAGAAAGAGAGGGAGTTTGAGAAACCGACAGAAATAGGGAAATTGCGTGAGAGAGAGATGGTCTCAACTTTTTCTCTCCTCTATCTCACCGCCATCTCTCTCTTTCCCCTCTCTCAAGGGCATTAAAACATCTTGCTCAGCCTTTCATGGTAGAGCAGATAAACCCAACACCTGACTTGCAGTTGCACTTGCCTCCTTATCTGTGCTTCCTTTTATGACTGTGAAGACACTGAAGTTCACTTCCAAGTAACGCAGACTGGAGCAAGTCGCCCTATTTACCAGTCTTGGAGAGGAAGCATCAGAGAAGCTTATTCAGACACCCCTCGCATTAGCAAGACCAGATGATCCCCGTGTTGCGAAATCAGGCAATTAGAATTCTTTCTGGATTGGATGTCCATGCGTTACATGCTAATGCATTTGGCCCTTCCACCCAGACCATTCTGGATCATTAGCAGTCAGTTACAATTGACCTTTTGTGACCTTTGAACTTGGCTTGTAATGGTAAGGGAAAAACAAAATGCTCGGTTTTACTTTGGAAGGTTCACTGTGATTGAATATGTATTGCCTCGGTCTCATTTACAGGGCTGGCTGATAACTGCTCAGTTCAATGTGTGTGACCTTGTACTGCTCCCATGTTTCTAAGGAGGATTTTCAAAGAGAATTACTGTCAAGTCACGCTGCCCCTCTTTAAAAAGTTCTGAAGAGATCTGAGTTATTACATCACTTGAAAAGGAAATAATGTTTCGGATCTGGAAGTGAGGCCCAGTGATAACTGAGTCCTCAAGAACATACCTGAACAATTTTGTTTGTCGAAAATCAAGATCGTGAACAAGATTTGACAAAGTGACTTTGACTGCAAGCGCAATTTCAGAGGGATTACCTTTTTTTCGAAGACAGTTCTTTGTATGGTTTGTCTCTGAAACTGTCCCGCTGATATACTGAAATAAGGATTTCAGATACTATTTCTGTGCCAGTAGGGGGTAAGCTCCTTAAAAAAGGAATGAATCAGTCCTTCATCCTGTGACACAAAAGGACACAAAAAGAACAGTTTAAAACACAGGGCTGGAAATAGACGTTTTGATTGTCCAATTTAACTCAAAGAAACTTCTTAGTGATGTGCCCTGACAGCACATGGCAAACCATAGCTGTTGTAGCAGCACAAAGCAATGCTACACAGGTGCCAAAACCATTAAGGTGCATTGATGCAGTGTAAAATGTTTTACCATCTGCCATCCAGAATTTTGGAAGCCCAGTGATTTTCCTGCTGTGTGATGACAGTGGTTCAGATGACAGCATTCTCATCACACTTCGATGTGAAGTCTATTCAATGAACAGAGATTTCCTGCTCTTGTGTGCAAATTCCAAATCCTAATACCGTCCTCAGGGGTTTTAGAACTCCTGGAGCATGCATACTGTTCCACAGTGAACCTTTCTTTAAGAGAGTTGATTGGCGCGGATAGTTTTGGCATGAAACTCGGGTCGCGCTTCACGTCATCAGCTGATGCAGGGCTCTCAAGTCTCACGCATTCGCCACGAGACTCGCACATTTCAGCCATTTCTCACGCTCTCACGCAACACCTCGTTTAACAACGTATCATAAAACTTCAGAGCCCTGTGATGTCACACACGCAATCAACTGCAGGTGTGCTAATTGAAGGTCCAGGCCTTCCTCTGAGGGGACTTGAAAACTGCATGCATTCAAAGACCCGGACACACAGGCTCACAGATCACGTGTTGTTATGTACCTGCATTTTATGCTCTTGCTGCCACTGTCCACTCTCCCCAGTACCCCTCCATTCTGACTTCTATTGTCTCCACAAGATGTTGTCAATGCTCTGTGAAGCCTTTTGACTTGGTAAAAAGTCTACTTCAAGTTTGAAATGTTTTCTGTCCACCATTCCAACCTTATATCCTATGCTCCCTGCCTTGTTATTGTGTGTGCTATGCTAGCTATGCTCCAAGGCAAGGAGTTCCCCCTTTTATATAACCTCACCACCAAAGACAAACCTATTTCCATTGCAATGAATGGTAAATCAAAATGTGAGTGTCTTGACAGAACTGGTGTTGGCTACCTGGAATTAGCTATGCATTCTTCCACGCAGTAACTCAAGCTCAGCTAACATGAGCGCTGTCCCGTGCATCTTCTAAATGAATCGTGTCTGTTCAATATAGTTGGAGGGAGGCCCGTCATTACAATGACACAGCATCATGTGTATTTCCATGATGGTGGAGACCGTTAATGGAATTCTCCAATTATAGTGCAGAGAAGAATTCTTGAGACAGTGCTCTAATCTCTTTGGCAACTCTGGTTGCGCACCAGAAAAACATACAATGGAATTTATCAGCATCTGAGTTCTCAGGCAGCAGCCAGTTATCCTCATTTCTCCCCATGACCACAGTATCCAGGGAAGATCTGACAATGATCGTAACCAGGCACACGTTAACAAATCACTTCCCAATTGTAACTCTGTCTCCCTGTAGAGAATCTGGGAAGTGCAGATTCCTGAGAAACACGGGGGTTTACTAATATTACAAAGCACCAGCTGCCTACTCTATACTTTAGACCTTTTCAACACTGCTTCAAGTAGCATCTGCTCAAATTGTCTCTCTCAAAGTGAGCTGAGAAAACGAATTTTGGTGTTGAAGTTGTTTTGTTTGTTTTATGTACAGATCTTGGATTCGAACTGGGGCAGTTGGGCAAACTGAGACCGGAGAAGGTGTTGAAAGGTTAGGAGGTAGGCTGGTCTCCCCTGACCTTGTAGTCCCAAAGGAGGACCACTGAGCTGTGAAAACCCTCAAACAGCAGCACTTCTGACCTCTTACTCCCTGTGACATGGTGCTTGTAATATACTGCATGTGGCCAATTTATGTGCAAAGTCATGATGTGTCATGATTGCTTTCACAACACCCATCAGTGTATTATTACATGTTGGACAGGAATGTAAGCAATAATCCAGTTCATATATTTTGCTGATAAGACCAATGCAATAGCTGACCATTGCGAAAGGCTACAGCTCCTACCTGTATCTGGCTGTGAACCGATCCTTATTGAAAGTCAGTTTTACCTCCTGCATGTGGTTGAAAGACGAACCTCACAGGCTTTGTCACATTCACGCTTAAGGTCCGGGCATATAATTAAATCAGCCAAAATTAAAAAACTGTGACTGCCCAGGACTTGAAATATATTTACTGGAAGGACAATAACAGACAAGTGAGTAATACAACGTGTCAACTACATTGTGTCATTATCGTGACTGCTTATCTGTGAGGTGTAATTGTTTTCTAGCTCTACTCGACTCCCAATGGAAGTGGCCTAATTTCCATTTATATTGCTGCCTACCACAACTGTCTGGGGTGAGGTCAACCCTGAACCGTGCTCGAGTCACCTGGACAACAGCACGGCACAAGCTGTCTGTTCCTCTCTCACTGGTGCACCAGCAAGGTTGTCATGTGACACGTGCACAAGGGAAGACACCTTTCTGCCCAGTTCATATACCCTTAACCCAAAAAACTGGTATGTGCAAGTGTTCCTGCACATGTGCAAGAAGAGGTGTGTGGACTTACCTTGAACTTGGATTTCAAGGTAAAATGAGACAAAGCAGGAATTGAATTAGTGTCATTAATTAATCATCGATCTCCCCCTGTTTTATCTGTAAATACCCCACAGATGAAACTGGCCCTTCTAAATGTCAGATCACTTAATAATACAACTTTTCTAGTTAACGATCTGGTCAAAGGAAACAACTTAGACTGCATTTGTCTAACAGAAACATGGCTGGACAATGACACGGCAACAGCAACATTGATATAAGTGTGTCCGTCTGATTACAGCTTTCACCAAGTTTCTAGGAAATCAAAAAGAGGTGGAGCAGTCGCAGCTATTTTCTCCTCTGAACTGTTGTTCAAAATCACTGAACTAGGTGAATTTACATCAATTGAATATCTTGCTATAGAGCTCAAAACCAAATCAACACTTTTTGTTATTATATATCGGCCATCTAAGCACTCGCCAATATTCATACACAAATTCTCTGAACCATTTTCACTATGTCAATAGATATGACAAAGTAGTTCTAAAAGGAAACTTAAATATCCAAGTAAATAAAAAAGCAGACCCAAGAACTATTGAGCTTTGAAATCTCCTTGACAGTTATGATCTAACTGAACACATAACAGATCCAACACACTAGATCTAGTAATAACAACTGGACTAAACTTCAACAATATTTCAGTAACTGATCTGCCCCTGTCAGACCATCATTGTATACTTTTTGATGTGGAAATTATCTTAACAAAAACCACAAAATAATTCTTAGTCCAAAGAAGACATCTAGACGATGAAGCTATGATGAATTTAAATGCCGCGCAGCAGAGAAAAAATTTAGAAAAACAAATATCACTGTCCACTACAATATCTATAAAGATACACTGCCTCCAACAAAACCATCCATCTAGCAAATAAATAATATTTTTCCAACTTTATTACATAAAATGCCAGAAATTCCATAGTTATTTTCTCCACCATTGAACACTGTCCCTGCCCCCCTCTATCTTCAGCAGGTAAATATGAAGACCTTGCACTGAAAAGAACAAAATAACTTTGATCAGAGCTAGTATCATTACTAGTGGAGGTGAAACTGACATCAGTAAATCCTTCAACGTAACCATGAGTACATTTACATGTATCACACAAAGTGAACTTTCCAAAATCGTCAGCGAATGTAATTCTACAACCTCAGATATTGATCCTATACCCACAACATTCTTGAAGCGAGTGTTTGATGTTGTCTCAGGTCCGATGCTAGAGATTATAAACACATCCCTTAGGACTGACGTTTTCCCAGATGCCTTCAAAACAGCTGTTGTAAAGCCCCTATTAAAGAAACCCAAATTTGATAACAGTATACTTGCAAATTACAGACCGACATCAAATCTTCCATTTATTAGTACAGTATTGGAAAAGATAGTATTAGTTGAAGAAATTAATATCTTGGAAGTCTCTCAATCAGGTTTCAGAAAATATCACAATAAATATATTGTGAAATAAAGTCCTTCTCCTGTTAAATCTCAGTGCAGCATTTGATACCATTAATCACGACATCCTAATCAATAGACTGGAAAAGATTGGGTTCACTTACGGTGTATTAAACTGGATGAAAACATTTATCTGAGGAATGAAGTTTTATGTTTGTTTAGACCATATGTCTAAGAAACATGAGAACTGCTACTGGGTTGCTCAAGGGAGCTGCTTAGGTCCATTTCTTTTTTCTCTTGATATGTTACCACTCGGCGACATAATCAGAGAATATGATATAGATTTCCATGGCTATGCAGATGACACACAATTGTATATATCCACTGAACCTAATGATGCAACAGCCATAAATTCCATTATCAACTGCTTGTCGGCAATAAACAAATGGATGAATGATCACTTTCTTAAATTAAATTGAAGCGAGGTCACCGAATATGCCAGGCTTATGTCAGTTAGTTGGACTCATTTCTAGTTTATTCTGTTCCATAAAGCCAGCTCACCGTAGTTCAAATTCAGTAACTATGGCAACTTATGCTGGCTAAAACATACAGCCAAATGCATTAAGTAAACAATGATGAACAAGGATTTCAGAATGATACAAACAGACATTGCCTAGGCTATGTGAAACGTAGTTTGTGATTTCAAATGTTCAGGCATCAGGCATAGGCCTATATCTAAATTCTTAGCTAGTTAGTTCATGTGTTTAAAGTATTGCTAGAAAGTATTTGCTGCATATATTACAGTAGTGTTACTGTAGTGTACTGTAGTGTTACTAGTAGTAGATTCAATATCATACTGAACACAACAAGCTGTTCATTAAACATTTTATTAATGACTCATCTTGGAAACTTGATGGATTGTATATGTGTGTGGGGGTAT
Organism: Hypomesus transpacificus; assembly: GCF_021917145.1. NCBI lineage: Eukaryota > Metazoa > Chordata > Actinopteri > Osmeriformes > Osmeridae > Hypomesus > Hypomesus transpacificus. The sequence goes on along the minus strand of NC_061075.1, from coordinate 3,569,618 downwards.
GTGAGCGTACATACTATGTGTTTGTGTATATACAGTATGTTTGTGTATATACAGGGGTCCAGAACAACAAAAAATTGCATTTGGAACACTTAAACCGTGATTCGCATACTGCATTATGACATCATCACCCAGACCTTGATTGCCTTGTGATGTCACAATGGCTCAGAAGGGCAATATAAACAGGTGCGCACAGCCGTGCAGCTCATTAGAAGATTGACACCAGAGAGTGAAGACTATCTACTACAAGAGAAACAACTGGACCAAGAGTAAGACACAGCTAGCTGAGTGAGATGACCTATCTGATGGGGAGTCGTCTGGGGGGCTGCAGGCTGTAGCCCCTCGTCCCACCTGCCTTGGCTGAAGTCTGACAATTTGGTCAAACTCAAACATGGGTCAAGCCCTAAGTCACCCAGTGGTGACTACTGAGAAGAGACCCACAAAATTAAAGGGGAAAAAGAAGAAAGGATTCTTTCCCTTCTTCAGGAACCATTTGACAAAGGGCCACCTCCAGGAATTGGATTGGAGCCCCATCAAAAAGGATGAAGACTGTACAGTTAAGCAACAAAACCTGCTAGATCACATCCTATTACTAGTTTTGATGCCCATTTGATTTATGTAACACTCTTATAGGCCTAAATATTTGTACTTGAAATGCCCAAATATTTGATCTTGTGTGTAGGTCACATCACACAGTAATGTTGTGATGATGACTGACTGAACCCAAGGGGGGGTATTACATCTCTGGTGGGGGAAATGTTTACATATGTCTGCTAGTTTCATATTGGACTGTCATTATAAACCTCCTGTACTGTCCTCTTCCTCCTCAGGTCACGGAGGAGGATGAAGAGGACCTGCTTCCTCTGTTCAGCCCTCTGTCCGGACCTCTGCTGCTGTACATGCCAGTGTGGCGTCCTGTAAGTTCTCCTCCGTCTTGGAGCTAACAGTTTGAGAGCCGCGCATAACGTTTTCACTGAGAACATGGGCATATAAGAATAGCTTAGTAATAATGTCTTCTTCAAACATTGACAATGTAGCCTACTCTGAAAATTAAGATTTTTTTAAAACAAGCCCTAAGATTCTCTAAATGTTCTCTCTGCCATGCCAAGGCTCCGTCATCCAGGCCTGATGTTGTTCAGCTGACTCGTGCTGGGAAGCTGTTAATGACAGAATTAACATCTCTGGACACTCTGGTAACCTATTCACCTTCTCTCATTCCACCTTCTATGTTCTTAGTCCAAATTCTGCGGTCTTCAGGTTGAGAAACCATTGTCTTAGATGCACAGCATTAGTCCCCATTGGACACAGATGGTGAAGTTAAAGTCTTCCGTTGTTCACTGTCACAGACCTTCTTCACGGCCCCAGTTTGGCTTGATCACATTCCTAAGATCTTCCTCACCCTGGCTGGGAAGATGGCATTGGACCTGACACTCAGAACACAGGTAACACATCATTCAGTACAAATGTACTGTCCTCTTCCTCCTCAGGTCACGGAGGAGGATGAAGAGGACCTGCTACCTCTGTTCAGCCCTCTGTCCGGACCTCTGCTGCTGTACATGCCAGTGTGGCGTCCTGTAAGTTCTCCTCTGTCTTGGAGCTAACAGTTTGAGAGCCGCGCATAACGTTTTCACTGTGAACATAGGCATATAACAATAGCTTAGTAATAATGTCTTCTTCAAACATTGACAAAGTAGCCTACTCTGAAAATTAAGATTTTTTCATAAGAATCCCTAAGATTCTCTAAATGTTCTCTCTACCATGCCAAGGCTCCGTCATCCAGGCCTGATGTTGTTCAGCTGACTCGTGCTGGAAAGCTGTTAATGACAGAATTAACATCTCTGGACACTCTGGTAACCATTCACCTTCTCTCATTCCACCTTCTATGTTCTTAGTCCAAATTCTGCGGTCTTCAGGTTGAGAAACCATTGTCTTAGATGCACAGCATTAGTCCCCATTGGACACAGATGGTGAAGTTAAAGTCTTCCGTTGTTCACCGTTACAGACCTTCTTCACGGCCCCAGTTTGGCTTGATCACATTCCGAAGATCTACCTCACCCTGGCTGGGAAGATGGCATTGGACCTGACACTCAGAACACAGGTAACACATCATTCAGTACAAATTCAAAGAGTCGCCATTATGGAAGACTCAAACTGCTTACACCATTTATACATGTATCTCTAAGCCAAAACAATGCAATCAAAATACACATCAAAGGTCCCAGGGGTGCAGGTCAGTCAAGCAAGCACCTAAGGTTCTCGACAAGCCGACATAAAGGCCAGCTGTAGTGTCTTCAGCTTACCACTCAGACTGTATGTCAGTTAGTGATGAGCTCTGTTTAGTTACTAGGTGGACTAAGGGGTTTAAATGGGTTTCTGTGTGTCATGTGTTTCAGATGACCAGCGGACCCTTGCTGCCCTGGAAGTTCAGCCCTCTCTACTGTGGCCCTGTGGTCATTTGGACTGGGGTAAGAGCCATTACATTGACACACACACACACACAAATACTCACACTTACACAGTCATTATCTCAGTTGTTTTTCTGCAAATTTGCTGCAACGTTCTGGAATGTTGAGATGATGATGTCATGATGAGTGGTTCAGTCCTGGGTCATTGGGTCCCTATGGAAACATAGTAGACATGGATGGAGTGGCTAGTTCCAATCAGGGGGAGGTTGTTTTCTTGCCCCCCTCTCTCCGGTTATGAATGTGACAGCCTGGCTGCCTAATGTGTGTATTCCTCTCCCCTGTGAGACTGGAGGAGTAGACAACTCAGAAGTCATCATTTGAGTGTGTCAATTCAACTACATGAACAAAAGTATTGACGTCAAAGATACTATGTTTCTCAGTGTAAGACGTTGGATACAAGGTCTTAGTTACAGTATGGTAAAGGGTCTGTGGGTCCTACATCAGTTCCAGAACATTCCACCTCACCCTCTCTTCTCTGTTCATGTTTCTGTAGAGGAGCTTGTGTTCTGACCTGGTGACATCCTCCTACTCATGGACCAGAGGATCTGGATCTAAGGTTAGAGTCATTCTTTGCAAACACACCTGCACACCTACCCAAACAAACAGCCTATTGTCCATCCGTTCGTCCGTCATCTGCCGCTTTTCCGGGGGTCGTGTCGCGGGGGCAGCAACCTAACCAGGGAGGCCCAGACTTCCCTCTCCCCGGCCACTTCCACCAGCTCTTCCTGGGGGACCCCGAGGCGTTCCCAGGCCAGCTGAGAGACATAGTCCCTCCAGCGTGTCCTGGGTCTTTCCCCAATTGGCGTCCTCCCCCACCATCGTAGCCAACTCACCACCAGGTGGTGATCAGTTGACAGCTCCGCCCCTCTCCTCACCCGAGTGTCCAAGACATTCGGCCTCAGGTCCGACGACACGACTACAAAGTCGATCATCGAACTGAGACCTCGGGTGTCCTGGTGCCAAGTGCACATATGGACACCCTTATGCTTGAACACGGTGCTTGATATGGACAAGCCGTGTCCAGTACAGAAGTCTGACTACAAAACACCACTCGGGTTCAGATCGGGGGCGCCGTTCCTCCCGATCATGCCCCTCCAGGTCTCACTGTCGTTGCCCACATGAGCATTGAAGTCCCCCAGGAGGACGAGGGCATCTCCGGGAGGAGTTTGGGGGTCAGATGGCTGAGTGGTTAGGGAGTTGGGCTATAGCTATTAATCAGAAGGTTGTTGGTTCGAATCTCGGCCGTGCCAAATGACGTTGTGTCCTTGGGCAAGGCACTTCACCCTACTTGCCTCGGGGAGAATGTCCCTGTACTTACTGTAAGTCGCTCTGGATAAGAGCGTCTGCTAAATGTAAATGTATGAGCGCTTTCCAGCACCCCCCCCAGAGACTCCAAAAAGGGTGAGAACTCTGAGCTGCCGTTTGGTGCGTAAGCACAAACAACAGTGAGGACCCGTCCCCCCGCTCGAAGGCGGAGGGAGGCTACCCTCTCGCCCACCGGGGTGAACCCCAATGCCAAACCGAGGGCAAACAAGTATTCTCGGGGAGGGGAACATTCCACTTCATCCTCTCTTCTCTGTTCATGTTTCTGTAGAGGAGCTTGTCGTCTTCTGATCTGCTGAGCTCAGGGAGGAACTATGCATCCTCCTACTCGTGGACCAGAGGATCTGGATCTAAGGTACTTTGAGAGTCAGCCTTTGCAAACACACCTGCACACCTATCCAAAGAAACAGCCTATTGTTGTTATTTGTAACCCCTCCTCCCTCCTTCCCACTCCCTCAGAGGGTGCATGTACATTCGCACAGCGTGTTCATGACAAGGGGGGCTGACGCCAGGCTATGGTGGGCCATGTCTGAGAAGAGATCCAGGCTCGGTCCAGATGTAAGTGCAAACGCGATCACACACACGCATGCACAAGCCACACACAGTCTGACCCAGGTCCTCTTCCTCTGTTTGCTGTTGCAGGGATTCCACCACATGGTGATGGCAGTGACCGGAGTTCAGGTAAGATTCCCCTGAAGTGTGACAGATGCCAACAGTGCGACACTTTCCTGTTCAGGATTGTATCTGAAGCTGTACTCTAGATCAGTTAACGTAGCACTCTGTCAATCATCTCTTCCTTGTATCTCCTTTCCCCTACAGCTCATTGGCGGCCAGGTGAGACAATATCAGTCTCACATGGGTTCTAAGACCACGGGTCTGGCTTACAAAGGGGTGAGAACTGCAACACTAGGATAGATAGATAGATAGATAGATAGATAGATAGATAGATAGATAGATAGATAGATAGATAGATAGATAGTACCTCCCCACATTTGATCCCACCAACCTGATTCATTACTTTAGGATTCTTAAAATGTTAAAAGTGTGTATGTGTCTCCTTCTTGTCCACTAGCAAATTGATGTAACCATCACAGAGGCCAGCATGGTGGTGGGTCCAGATGGGATTCCGGACATCAGATCCAGAGCCTCCTGGGGGTCCAGAAACGCCTGCGATGAGGAGTCGGACGAGGACCAGGGTCAGGACTGGGACTCCTCTGAGGAGGAAAATGATCCGGAGTGGACCAAGGACCAGGGCCAGGACTGGGTCCCCTCTGAGGAGGAGAAAGATCAGTGCTGGACCAAGGACCAGGGTCAGGACTGGGACTCCTCTGAGGAGGAGAATGATCCGGAGTGGACCAAGGATCAGGGCCAGGACTGGGTCCCCTCTGAGGAGGAAAACAATCAGGACTGGACCAAGGACCAGGACCAGGACTGGGTCCCCTCTGAGGAGGAGAAAGATCAGTGCTGGACCAAGAACCAGGACCAGGACTGGGTCCTATCTGAGGAGGATAATGATCCGGAGTGGAACAAGGACCAGGACCAGGACTGGGTCCCCTCTGAGGAGGAGAAAGATCAGTGCTGGACCAAGGACCAGGACCAGGACTGGGTCCTCTCTAGGGACGAGAATGATCCGGAGTGGACCAAGGACCAGGCCCAGGACTGGGACTCCTCCTCTGAGGAGAATGATCAGGACTGGACTAAGGACCAGGCCCAGGACTGGAATCATGAGACCCATTTCCCTGCAAAATGGGAAAATGAAATGGAATTCCTCAAGTTAGTACAATTCCTCAACAGGCATATTTTAATTGTTACATTTGACAACACGCCATACACATGGTACTTCTAAAAAGATGCTATAAAGACTGCTGTATGCACAGGAATGCATGTTATCAAGGTTGCCCTCATAGCTCTGTAGTTAGCTTGTCCAGGTTAACTTGACTGATCTGTATCTCCATAGGTTCTACTTGAGAGACAAGACCGTGGACCAACTGTCCAACAAGGTGCCAGCTCTCAGGCAGGCGTTCACTGTGAGTACTACTATCTAGCTAGCTCCTGTGTGTTGATGTTCTATAAAATGCTAGGTAGTCAACTCCTGTGTGCTGTTAGTAATGATTATTCTAGCTAGTTATCCTGATCGTCCATGTTTGTCCCCAGACGCTGTTTACTAAGAGCAGAGAGTTCATGTTGGCGCCAGTTCACTGGCTTTTAGCAAGGCTGGCAACTGAAGCGCAGAAGGTATCTGACACATTATCCCTCCACCAACAGTCACTAGACTTTGGGTGACCTTGATATATGTCACCCTGGTAGGGTGTCACCACTTGAACAGTCTACACACATGCCAACTTGGAGACAAATCGAATACACCTTAGAAAACATGGGGTCTGTGTGTGACTGTGTCTGTGTTCTCCAGGATGAAGAGCAGCTGTTTCAGCAGTACAAAAGGCTGCGGGAGTACACCTCAGACCAAGCCCACCTAGACTCCATCATGCAGGAGCTGGGAGCGGCATCGGTGAGGAGAGGGGGACGAGAGGGGGAAGGGGAGGAAAGGGAGGGGAGGTGAAGGACATGATGGATGGTGGGGGAGAGGAGGGCAGGAAAGGAGGAAGAGGGGAGGAAATATTTTTCCCCTTCTGACCTCAGCCCCCCTTATGGTCAGTTCATGCTCATAAAAAGGTGCCAAGCTCACAACATCTTTCTTGAGCATTCTCAATGTTAAAATTTGGGCATGGGGTCTGTGACATCACACATTCTAGAAGGTGCGAGACGTTTGTTTGTGGCCGCAAACTGGTCTGACCGACATTGTTTTTCAAGCTCACATCTCCTTTCATCTCACTTCATCAGCATCAGGGATGTGAGAGTCTAAGAGCTAGCTAATAACTTGTGGCAACTCTTTTCAGATTCATCACTTGAGCATCATAGATGTGGTGATTGAGCTGGTCATGCTGCGCCTGATCGTGTTTGGCTATCGCCAGTCGTATTTCAAAGTAAGTGCCCCGCTTCCCCAGTCCTGCATCACAGGGGTGCAGTGACATCACCGTGTCTAGATAGCCACGGAAGTCATTTTCATCTACTCCACGATGCGAGCCAAAGTTTACAAGTGGTTGACTGATCAGTCAGTCACAGTCTTGGTGCCTGACCCAGCCTCCCTCCTTCTCTTGCTCTCTTCCTCCCCCTCTCCCTCCCCCATCCTCAGGGTCCAGATTGCTTCATGCTCCAGCTACATGACCTGGTGGAAGCCTTCCTCCCTCAGGACACAGAGGGAGCCCCGGGGAAAACATACCTGGAGAAACTGAAGGTGTGCTCTCTCTCCTTTTCTCTCTCCTTTTCTCTCTCTTGATCTCTCTCCCCCCCCCTCTCTCTGTCTCTTTCTCTCTCTCTCACACACACTTTCTCTCTTGTTCAAGATACCCACAGTGTTTGTTTGGCGCCTCAACCTTTGTGCACTCCTCTTGTCTACAGGAAACGTTCTTGGACTTCCTGGACAACATCTTGGGTTTCCCAGAAGCCCTCTACTCCTGTCAGAGCGACTTGGTGCCCAAACTAATGCACCATCTTGGGGCCATGTTTTCCAAACTGCTAAGGGTGGATGAGGACTTGCCTGAGGACCAGGACCAGGACTCCTCTAAGGAGGAGGAGAAGGACATGACTCTGGACCCGGACTGGGACAAGGACTGGGACTGGGACCAGGGTCAAGATGGACGCCCGGACCCAGATCGTGGAGGACTTGAGATGGATCCCGCTGGCTTGGAAAAGGCCGGTGGAATTTACAGCTCCTTCCTCACAAACACAAGCTTGGATGAAGGACTTGAGATGGATCCCGCTGGCTTGGAAAAGGCCGGTGGAACCCAATCCTCTTTTTCATCCTCCCACTCCTCCACCAGTTCCTCCACCTCCAGGGGCTCCATGACTCGGGCCCTCAGCCCAGAGGGAGATAATCTGGGGCCGCTCGGAAAAACCGACCCCCCCAGGTCCCGGAAATGGTTCACACTGGTAAGCTGAAAACAACACCACACACTGGCACTAGGTAGAACTGACCTGAGCTGAGTCAGCGATAAGAAGGGACGACATGTGACAATCTCAATGAATCTGTGTGTCTTTGCTCTCACTTCCAAACCCAGAAGAAAGAGAGGACATCTCTCAAGGATGGACAGACTGGGGCTGCCAAGGGCAGAAAGAGAAGCAGACTGTTTAAGACCAACAAAGTTTCTCCCCTCAGCTTTGAACGTAAGATCCTGACTGCACATTGGCTCATTTAGGCTTTCCCACTGTAGTTGGCCCCGGACACATACACACGCACGCACACACAATATTTAAGTGAGAGGTCACAGTGCTGAAGTTACATGTGATGTCATATCCTGTTGCGTGATGCTGTTTCCTGTCCAGGTCCAGACCTTGGCGAGTCCTCTATTGCAGAAAGAGAAGAGAAGAAGAAGACCTCCAAGAAGTCCATCAAAGCCTTCTTCCAGGGGATCTCTGTTGCTCTTTCCAGGGCTTTCTGCTTTGGCTGCATGGAGGAGATTCAGCAGTAGAGTGGGCTACCTGCTCCCTCAACTGGCTGCAGCGGCAGAGAGAGAACCTGTCGAACCCGAGATAGATAGATAGATAGATAAGAAATAAATAGATAAGATAAGATAGATAAGAAATAAATAGATAAGATAAGATAGATAAGAGATAGATAGATAAGATAAGATAGATAAGAGATAGATAAATAAGAGATAAGATAGATAAGAGATAGATAGATAGTGTGGCATCACGAGGGGACGTGTGGTGGAGGGGCAGTATGTGGCTCTCAGGGATTGGGTACCCGGGCCCAAGATGGCTGCCGAGAAGACTACACCTCCCAGAAGACCCTGATTAAGGCGGGAGCTCAGGTGGGGGAGGGAGATAGAACAAAAGGCCGGACCCACCCACCAAAGGGGAGAGAGCGTACCTGGCGCAAACAGAGGTCAATGCCAGAAGAACTTTGAGTGGAAGATACCTGGTAGGATCCAATCCGAGGAGCAACTTTTTTTTGTTCAATAAAACCTTTATGTTTTTTTGTTGGTGAATGAACCGGATGCCTTGTTTTGAACCCACTTTTGCCTGCTCTGTCCGGTTTTGACGCACTGCCCTACACCCCGCACAGTGGTCAAGCCTCTCATGCTACCACAATAGATAGATAGATACATAGTTAAATAGATACATAGTTAAATAGATACATAGTTAAATAGATACTCAGTTAAATAGTAAGTAAGTAGACTTTATTTATAAAGCACATTTCATACAAGAATTGCAGCTCAAGGTGCTTTACATAAAATCAACTAAAGTTTCATAGATAGATACATACATAAGATAGATAAGAGAGATAGATAGATAGATAGATAGATAGATAGATAGATAGATAGATAAGAGAAAAATAGATACATAGACAGATAAGAGATATAGATAGATAAGATAGACAAGACATAGATAGATAGATAAATATATAGATAGTTAAATATAGAGATACATAGATAAGACATAGACAAGAGATAGATAGATGGATAGATAGATAAATAGATAGTTAAATAGGAAGTAAGTAAGACTTTATTTGTATAGCACAGTTCATACAAGAATTGCAGCTAAAGGTGCTTTACATAAAATCAACAAAAACTATCATACAAATGATAAAAGTAATAGATCTAAAACATAACAAACCAGACTAGCCGCACTCTATCCGCGGTCTCTCGAATCCGTCTTAGATCCGAGCTGCCTCGTGCAGTTTCATAGATAGATACATAGATAAGATAGATAAGAGATAGATGGATAGATAGGATAGATAAGAGAGATCGATAAGAGATTGATTGATAAGAGATAGATCGATAAGAGATAGATCAGAGATAGATAGTCAAATAGATAGATAGATAGATAGATAATTAGATAGATAGATCTCCTGATGTATCTCCACACATTGTGTTTCCTGTCCTGGTCCAGACCTTGGTGAGTCCTCCATCCTGCAACAACCGTAGGTACGTCCCTATTCTTCAGAACTGTGTAACTGTGTAACTGGGTTTTGCTGTGTAACTGTTTTTTGCTCTGCTAAATTGCTGCACTAGTCCACTCTAATTCTAATATTACTGTAACTGTTAGCTGCTCCTGGCATTCTCTAATTCCTGCTCTCCTCTCTCTGTCCCCCCTCCACACCTCCCTGTGGTGTGGGGGGTTTGAGCTGTCAGCATCTGCCTGGTCGTGGGTCGGTCATCGCTGGACCTGTTCGCCAGTGAACGTTGATCTGTGACAGTCTGCCAAAGCTGGATCTAGTCGCCAACCGGAAACCAGTCTCCATGACAAACGACAGCAAGTTCCCTGTTCCTTTTCTCACCCCCCGGCCTGTGATGCTGTGCCCCTCAACCCCCAGCCCTCAGCCCCCAGCCCCCAGCCCTCAGCCCCCAGCCCTCAGCCCCCAGCCCTCAGCCACCAGCCCCCAGCCCTCAGCCCCCAGCCCTCAGCCCCCAGCCCTCAGCCACCAGCCCCCAGCCCTGCGTATGCTGACATTCACCAACTGACCCAAGTTGAACACTGGATTCTGGTGTCTCAAAACCCATTGACACTTCCCTGCTGTATGACTATGCTAAGCCTGTGTTCTGCACCTCTCTTTCACCAACTATCTCTGGAGTTTTTGACATTGATTGTAAAAAGGGCTATAAAAATAAATGTTGGTTTGATTTGATTTAGTGATCGGGATGAGAGAGATCAGCCTGTTCTGATGACGGTATAAACCATGTTAGATTGTTGGCTCTGTGTGCAATGTTTGGGCTCCCCTCCCTGTCTTCTGTTTCTGTGTCTTTGGTTCTGTTGCATGATGGCAGGCAGGTAGAGGAGCTGTGATTGCTGCAGGGGCACACCTATGATCTGTGCCTCGGTCCTTAATAAGCTGTGCCCTAACAAGCTGGGTCTCTCCTAGCAGGAACATCATCACTAATGCCATATCATGACCACGCACTCCTGATGACCATCAGCCAATCACGTCAATCACTCACCTTAGACCTCTCACTTAACCCAATCAGAAACAACACCCAGTCTTCCACCTGCAGCCTGTTCCTTAAGACAAAACTGAAGTCCTACTATGTGGCCCCAAATCCAAAAGAGAGATGCTAACTAAGAATCTAGGAGGTTTGACCGCCTGGTATAAACCAGAGGTGACAAGTGTCGGTGTAATCCTGGACTCAGATTTGAATTTCAACTCTCACATGAATAAAGTGACCAAAACAGCTTTCTTTCACCTCAGGAATATAGCGAAGGTACGACCATTCATAAACCAAAATGATGTAGAGAAGTTAAAGTATTGCTAGAAAGTATTTGCTGCATATATTACAGTAGTGTTACTGTAGTGTACTGTAGTGTTACTAGTAGTAGATTCAATATCATACTGAACACAACAAGCTGTTCATTAAACATTTTATTAATGACTCATCTTGGAAACTTGATGGATTGTATATGTGTGTGGGGGTATGTGAGCGTGTGTGCGTACATACTATGTGTTTGTGTATATACAGTATGTTTGTGTATATACAGGGGTCCAGAACAACAAAAAATTGCATTTGGAACACTTAAACCGTGATTCGCATACTGCATTATGACATCATCACCCAGACCTTGATTGCCTTGTGATGTCACAATGGCTCAGAAGGGCAATATAAACAGGTGCGCACAGCCGTGCAGCTCATTAGAAGATTGACACCAGAGAGTGAAGACTATCTACTACAAGAGAAACAACTGGACCAAGAGTAAGACACAGCTAGCTGAGTGAGATGACCTATCTGATGGGGAGTCGTCTGGGGGGCTGCAGGCTGTAGCCCCTCGTCCCACCTGCCTTGGCTGAAGTCTGACAATTTGGTCAAACTCAAACATGGGTCAAGCCCTAAGTCACCCAGTGGTGACTACTGAGAAGAGACCCACAAAATTAAAGGGGAAAAAGAAGAAAGGATTCTTTCCCTTCTTCAGGAACCATTTGACAAAGGGCCACCTCCAGGAATTGGATTGGAGCCCCATCAAAAAGGATGAAGACTGTACAGTTAAGCAACAAAACCTGCTAGATCACATCCTATTACTAGTTTTGATGCCCATTTGATTTATGTAACACTCTTATAGGCCTAAATATTTGTACTTGAAATGCCCAAATATTTGATCTTGTGTGTAGGTCACATCACACAGTAATGTTGTGATGATGACTGACTGAACCCAAGGGGGGGTATTACATCTCTGGTGGGGGAAATGTTTACATATGTCTGCTAGTTTCATATTGGACTGTCATTATAAACCTCCTGTACTGTCCTCTTCCTCCTCAGGTCACGGAGGAGGATGAAGAGGACCTGCTTCCTCTGTTCAGCCCTCTGTCCGGACCTCTGCTGCTGTACATGCCAGTGTGGCGTCCTGTAAGTTCTCCTCCGTCTTGGAGCTAACAGTTTGAGAGCCGCGCATAACGTTTTCACTGAGAACATGGGCATATAAGAATAGCTTAGTAATAATGTCTTCTTCAAACATTGACAATGTAGCCTACTCTGAAAATTAAGATTTTTTTATAACAAGCCCTAAGATTCTCTAAATGTTCTCTCTGCCATGCCAAGGCTCCGTCATCCAGGCCTGATGTTGTTCAGCTGACTCGTGCTGGGAAGCTGTTAATGACAGAATTAACATCTCTGGACACTCTGGTAACCTATTCACCTTCTCTCATTCCACCTTCTATGTTCTTAGTCCAAATTCTGCGGTCTTCAGGTTGAGAAACCATTGTCTTAGATGCACAGCATTAGTCCCCATTGGACACAGATGGTGAAGTTAAAGTCTTCCGTTGTTCACTGTCACAGACCTTCTTCACGGCCCCAGTTTGGCTTGATCACATTCCTAAGATCTTCCTCACCCTGGCTGGGAAGATGGCATTGGACCTGACACTCAGAACACAGGTAACACATCATTCAGTACAAATGTACTGTCCTCTTCCTCCTCAGGTCACGGAGGAGGATGAAGAGGACCTGCTACCTCTGTTCAGCCCTCTGTCCGGACCTCTGCTGCTGTACATGCCAGTGTGGCGTCCTGTAAGTTCTCCTCTGTCTTGGAGCTAACAGTTTGAGAGCCGCGCATAACGTTTTCACTGTGAACATAGGCATATAACAATAGCTTAGTAATAATGTCTTCTTCAAACATTGACAAAGTAGCCTACTCTGAAAATTAAGATTTTTTCATAAGAATCCCTAAGATTCTCTAAATGTTCTCTCTACCATGCCAAGGCTCCGTCATCCAGGCCTGATGTTGTTCAGCTGACTCGTGCTGGAAAGCTGTTAATGACAGAATTAACATCTCTGGACACTCTGGTAACCATTCACCTTCTCTCATTCCACCTTCTATGTTCTTAGTCCAAATTCTGCGGTCTTCAGGTTGAGAAACCATTGTCTTAGATGCACAGCATTAGTCCCCATTGGACACAGATGGTGAAGTTAAAGTCTTCCGTTGTTCACCGTTACAGACCTTCTTCACGGCCCCAGTTTGGCTTGATCACATTCCGAAGATCTACCTCACCCTGGCTGGGAAGATGGCATTGGACCTGACACTCAGAACACAGGTAACACATCATTCAGTACAAATTCAAAGAGTCGCCATTATGGAAGACTCAAACTGCTTACACCATTTATACATGTATCTCTAAGCCAAAACAATGCAATCAAAATACACATCAAAGGTCCCAGGGGTGCAGGTCAGTCAAGCAAGCACCTAAGGTTCTCGACAAGCCGACATAAAGGCCAGCTGTAGTGTCTTCAGCTTTCCACTCAGACTGTATGTCAGTTAGTGATGAGCTCTGTTTAGTTACTAGGTGGACTAAGGGGTTTAAATGGGTTTCTGTGTGTCATGTGTTTCAGATGACCAGCGGACCCTTGCTGCCCTGGAAGTTCAGCCCTCTCTACTGTGGCCCTGTGGTCATTTGGACTGGGGTAAGAGCCATTACATTGACACACACACACACACAAATACTCACACTTACACAGTCATTATCTCAGTTGTTTTTCTGCAAATTTGCTGCAACGTTCTGGAATGTTGAGATGATGATGTCATGATGAGTGGTTCAGTCCTGGGTCATTGGGTCCCTATGGAAACATAGTAGACATGGATGGAGTGGCTAGTTCCAATCAGGGGGAGGTTGTTTTCTTGCCCCCCTCTCTCCGGTTATGAATGTGACAGCCTGGCTGCCTAATGTGTGTATTCCTCTCCCCTGTGAGACTGGAGGAGTAGACAACTCAGAAGTCATCATTTGAGTGTGTCAATTCAACTACATGAACAAAAGTATTGACGTCAAAGATACTATGTTTCTCAGTGTAAGACGTTGGATACAAGGTCTTAGTTACAGTATGGTAAAGGGTCTGTGGGTCCTACATCAGTTCCAGAACATTCCACCTCACCCTCTCTTCTCTGTTCATGTTTCTGTAGAGGAGCTTGTGTTCTGACCTGGTGACATCCTCCTACTCATGGACCAGAGGATCTGGATCTAAGGTTAGAGTCATTCTTTGCAAACACACCTGCACACCTACCCAAACAAACAGCCTATTGTCCATCCGTTCGTCCGTCATCTGCCGCTTTTCCGGGGGTCGTGTCGCGGGGGCAGCAACCTAACCAGGGAGGCCCAGACTTCCCTCTCCCCGGCCACTTCCACCAGCTCTTCCTGGGGGACCCCGAGGCGTTCCCAGGCCAGCTGAGAGACATAGTCCCTCCAGCGTGTCCTGGGTCTTTCCCCAATTGGCGTCCTCCCCCACCATCGTAGCCAACTCACCACCAGGTGGTGATCAGTTGACAGCTCCTCCCCTCTCCTCACCCGAGTGTCCAAGACATTCGGCCTCAGGTCCGACGACACGACTACAAAGTCGATCATCGAACTGAGACCTCGGGTGTCCTGGTGCCAAGTGCACATATGGACACCCTTATGCTTGAACACGGTGCTTGATATGGACAAGCCGTGTCCAGTACAGAAGTCTGACTACAAAACACCACTCGGGTTCAGATCGGGGGCGCCGTTCCTCCCGATCATGCCCCTCCAGGTCTCACTGTCGTTGCCCACATGAGCATTGAAGTCCCCCAGGAGGACGAGGGCATCTCCGGGAGGAGTTTGGGGGTCAGATGGCTGAGTGGTTAGGGAGTTGGGCTATAGCTATTAATCAGAAGGTTGTTGGTTCGAATCTCGGCCGTGCCAAATGACGTTGTGTCCTTGGGCAAGGCACTTCACCCTACTTGCCTCGGGGAGAATGTCCCTGTACTTACTGTAAGTCGCTCTGGATAAGAGCGTCTGCTAAATGTAAATGTATGAGCGCTTTCCAGCACCCCCCCCAGAGACTCCAAAAAGGGTGAGAACTCTGAGCTGCCGTTTGGTGCGTAAGCACAAACAACAGTGAGGACCCGTCCCCCCGCTCGAAGGCGGAGGGAGGCTACCCTCTCGCCCACCGGGGTGAACCCCAATGCCAAACCGAGGGCAAACAAGTATTCTCGGGGAGGGGAACATTCCACTTCATCCTCTCTTCTCTGTTCATGTTTCTGTAGAGGAGCTTGTCGTCTTCTGATCTGCTGAGCTCAGGGAGGAACTATGCATCCTCCTACTCGTGGACCAGAGGATCTGGATCTAAGGTACTTTGAGAGTCAGCCTTTGCAAACACACCTGCACACCTATCCAAAGAAACAGCCTATTGTTGTTATTTGTAACCCCTCCTCCCTCCTTCCCACTCCCTCAGAGGGTGCATGTACATTCGCACAGCGTGTTCATGACAAGGGGGGCTGACGCCAGGCTATGGTGGGCCATGTCTGAGAAGAGATCCAGGCTCGGTCCAGATGTAAGTGCAAACGCGATCACACACACGCATGCACAAGCCACACACAGTCTGACCCAGGTCCTCTTCCTCTGTTTGCTGTTGCAGGGATTCCACCACATGGTGATGGCAGTGACCGGAGTTCAGGTAAGATTCCCCTGAAGTGTGACAGATGCCAACAGTGCGACACTTTCCTGTTCAGGATTGTATCTGAAGCTGTACTCTAGATCAGTTAACGTAGCACTCTGTCAATCATCTCTTCCTTGTATCTCCTTTCCCCTACAGCTCATTGGCGGCCAGGTGAGACAATATCAGTCTCACATGGGTTCTAAGACCACGGGTCTGGCTTACAAAGGGGTGAGAACTGCAACACTAGGATAGATAGATAGATAGATAGATAGATAGATAGATAGATAGATAGATAGATAGATAGATAGATAGTACCTCCCCACATTTGATCCCACCAACCTGATTCATTACTTTAGGATTCTTAAAATGTTAAAAGTGTGTATGTGTCTCCTTCTTGTCCACTAGCAAATTGATGTAACCATCACAGAGGCCAGCATGGTGGTGGGTCCAGATGGGATTCCGGACATCAGATCCAGAGCCTCCTGGGGGTCCAGAAACGCCTGCGATGAGGAGTCGGACGAGGACCAGGGTCAGGACTGGGACTCCTCTGAGGAGGAAAATGATCCGGAGTGGACCAAGGACCAGGGCCAGGACTGGGTCCCCTCTGAGGAGGAGAAAGATCAGTGCTGGACCAAGGACCAGGGTCAGGACTGGGACTCCTCTGAGGAGGAGAATGATCCGGAGTGGACCAAGGATCAGGGCCAGGACTGGGTCCCCTCTGAGGAGGAAAACAATCAGGACTGGACCAAGGACCAGGACCAGGACTGGGTCCCCTCTGAGGAGGAGAAAGATCAGTGCTGGACCAAGAACCAGGACCAGGACTGGGTCCTATCTGAGGAGGATAATGATCCGGAGTGGAACAAGGACCAGGACCAGGACTGGGTCCCCTCTGAGGAGGAGAAAGATCAGTGCTGGACCAAGGACCAGGACCAGGACTGGGTCCTCTCTAGGGACGAGAATGATCCGGAGTGGACCAAGGACCAGGCCCAGGACTGGGACTCCTCCTCTGAGGAGAATGATCAGGACTGGACTAAGGACCAGGCCCAGGACTGGAATCATGAGACCCATTTCCCTGCAAAATGGGAAAATGAAATGGAATTCCTCAAGTTAGTACAATTCCTCAACAGGCATATTTTAATTGTTACATTTGACAACACGCCATACACATGGTACTTCTAAAAAGATGCTATAAAGACTGCTGTATGCACAGGAATGCATGTTATCAAGGTTGCCCTCATAGCTCTGTAGTTAGCTTGTCCAGGTTAACTTGACTGATCTGTATCTCCATAGGTTCTACTTGAGAGACAAGACCGTGGACCAACTGTCCAACAAGGTGCCAGCTCTCAGGCAGGCGTTCACTGTGAGTACTACTATCTAGCTAGCTCCTGTGTGTTGATGTTCTATAAAATGCTAGGTAGTCAACTCCTGTGTGCTGTTAGTAATGATTATTCTAGCTAGTTATCCTGATCGTCCATGTTTGTTCCCAGACGCTGTTTACTAAGAGCAGAGAGTTCATGTTGGCGCCAGTTCACTGGCTTTTAGCAAGGCTGGCAACTGAAGCGCAGAAGGTATCTGACACATTATCCCTCCACCAACAGTCACTAGACTTTGGGTGACCTTGATATATGTCACCCTGGTAGGGTGTCACCACTTGAACAGTCTACACACATGCCAACTTGGAGACAAATCGAATACACCTTAGAAAACATGGGGTCTGTGTGTGACTGTGTCTGTGTTCTCCAGGATGAAGAGCAGCTGTTTCAGCAGTACAAAAGGCTGCGGGAGTACACCTCAGACCAAGCCCACCTAGACTCCATCATGCAGGAGCTGGGAGCGGCATCGGTGAGGAGAGGGGGACGAGAGGGGGAAGGGGAGGAAAGGGAGGGGAGGTGAAGGACATGATGGATGGTGGGGGAGAGGAGGGCAGGAAAGGAGGAAGAGGGGAGGAAATATTTTTCCCCTTCTGACCTCAGCCCCCCTTATGGTCAGTTCATGCTCATAAAAAGGTGCCAAGCTCACAACATCTTTCTTGAGCATTCTCAATGTTAAAATTTGGGCATGGGGTCTGTGACATCACACATTCTAGAAGGTGCGAGACGTTTGTTTTTGGCCGCAAACTGGTCTGACCGACATTGTTTTTCAAGCTCACATCTCCTTTCATCTCACTTCATCAGCATCAGGGATGTGAGAGTCTAAGAGCTAGCTAATAACTTGTGGCAACTCTTTTCAGATTCATCACTTGAGCATCATAGATGTGGTGATTGAGCTGGTCATGCTGCGCCTGATCGTGTTTGGCTATCGCCAGTCGTATTTCAAAGTAAGTGCCCCGCTTCCCCAGTCCTGCATCACAGGGGTGCAGTGACATCACCGTGTCTAGATAGCCACGGAAGTCATTTTCATCTACTCCACAATGCGAGCCAAAGTTTACAAGTGGTTGACTGATCAGTCAGTCACAGTCTTGGTGCCTGACCCAGCCTCCCTCCTTCTCTTGCTCTCTTCCTCCCCCTCTCCCTCCCCCATCCTCAGGGTCCAGATTGCTTCATGCTCCAGCTACATGACCTGGTGGAAGCCTTCCTCCCTCAGGACACAGAGGGAGCCCCGGGGAAAACATACCTGGAGAAACTGAAGGTGTGCTCTCTCTCCTTTTCTCTCTCCTTTTCTCTCTCTTGATCTCTCTCCCCCCCCCTCTCTCTGTCTCTTTCTCTCTCTCTCACACACACTTTCTCTCTTGTTCAAGATACCCACAGTGTTTGTTTGGCGCCTCAACCTTTGTGCACTCCTCTTGTCTACAGGAAACGTTCTTGGACTTCCTGGACAACATCTTGGGTTTCCCAGAAGCCCTCTACTCCTGTCAGAGCGACTTGGTGCCCAAACTAATGCACCATCTTGGGGCCATGTTTTCCAAACTGCTAAGGGTGGATGAGGACTTGCCTGAGGACCAGGACCAGGACTCCTCTAAGGAGGAGGAGAAGGACATGACTCTGGACCCGGACTGGGACAAGGACTGGGACTGGGACCAGGGTCAAGATGGACGCCCGGACCCAGATCGTGGAGGACTTGAGATGGATCCCGCTGGCTTGGAAAAGGCCGGTGGAATTTACAGCTCCTTCCTCACAAACACAAGCTTGGATGAAGGACTTGAGATGGATCCCGCTGGCTTGGAAAAGGCCGGTGGAACCCAATCCTCTTTTTCATCCTCCCACTCCTCCACCAGTTCCTCCACCTCCAGGGGCTCCATGACTCGGGCCCTCAGCCCAGAGGGAGATAATCTGGGGCCGCTCGGAAAAACCGACCCCCCCAGGTCCCGGAAATGGTTCACACTGGTAAGCTGAAAACAACACCACACACTGGCACTAGGTAGAACTGACCTGAGCTGAGTCAGCGATAAGAAGGGACGACATGTGACAATCTCAATGAATCTGTGTGTCTTTGCTCTCACTTCCAAACCCAGAAGAAAGAGAGGACATCTCTCAAGGATGGACAGACTGGGGCTGCCAAGGGCAGAAAGAGAAGCAGACTGTTTAAGACCAACAAAGTTTCTCCCCTCAGCTTTGAACGTAAGATCCTGACTGCACATTGGCTCATTTAGGCTTTCCCACTGTAGTTGGCCCCGGACACATACACACGCACGCACACACAATATTTAAGTGAGAGGTCACAGTGCTGAAGTTACATGTGATGTCATATCCTGTTGCGTGATGCTGTTTCCTGTCCAGGTCCAGACCTTGGCGAGTCCTCTATTGCAGAAAGAGAAGAGAAGAAGAAGACCTCCAAGAAGTCCATCAAAGCCTTCTTCCAGGGGATCTCTGTTGCTCTTTCCAGGGCTTTCTGCTTTGGCTGCATGGAGGAGATTCAGCAGTAGAGTGGGCTACCTGCTCCCTCAACTGGCTGCAGCGGCAGAGAGAGAACCTGTCGAACCCGAGATAGATAGATAGATAGATAGATAAGAAATAAATAGATAAGATAAGATAGATAAGAAATAAATAGATAAGATAAGATAGATAAGAGATAGATAGATAAGATAAGATAGATAAGAGATAGATAAATAAGAGATAAGATAGATAAGAGATAGATAGATAGTGTGGCATCACGAGGGGACGTGTGGTGGAGGGGCAGTATGTGGCTCTCAGGGATTGGGTACCCGGGCCCAAGATGGCTGCCGAGAAGACTACACCTCCCAGAAGACCCTGATTAAGGCGGGAGCTCAGGTGGGGGAGGGAGATAGAACAAAAGGCCGGACCCACCCACCAAAGGGGAGAGAGCGTACCTGGCGCAAACAGAGGTCAATGCCAGAAGAACTTTGAGTGGAAGATACCTGGTAGGATCCAATCCGAGGAGCAACTTTTTTTTGTTCAATAAAACCTTTATGTTTTTTTGTTGGTGAATGAACCGGATGCCTTGTTTTGAACCCACTTTTGCCTGCTCTGTCCGGTTTTGACGCACTGCCCTACACCCCGCACAGTGGTCAAGCCTCTCATGCTACCACAATAGATAGATAGATACATAGTTAAATAGATACATAGTTAAATAGATACATAGTTAAATAGATACTCAGTTAAATAGTAAGTAAGTAGACTTTATTTATAAAGCACATTTCATACAAGAATTGCAGCTCAAGGTGCTTTACATAAAATCAACTAAAGTTTCATAGATAGATACATACATAAGATAGATAAGAGAGATAGATAGATAGATAGATAGATAGATAGATAGATAGATAGATAGATAGATAGATAGATAGATAGATAGATAGATAGATAGATAGATAAGAGAAAAATAGATACATAGACAGATAAGAGATATAGATAGATAAGATAGACAAGACATAGATAGATAGATAAATATATAGATAGTTAAATATAGAGATACATAGATAAGACATAGACAAGAGATAGATAGATGGATAGATAGATAAATAGATAGTTAAATAGGAAGTAAGTAAGACTTTATTTGTATAGCACAGTTCATACAAGAATTGCAGCTAAAGGTGCTTTACATAAAATCAACAAAAACTATCATACAAATGATAAAAGTAATAGATCTAAAACATAACAAACCAGACTAGCCGCACTCTATCCGCGGTCTCTCGAATCCGTCTTAGATCCGAGCTGCCTCGTGCAGTTTCATAGATAGATACATAGATAAGATAGATAAGAGATAGATGGATAGATAGGATAGATAAGAGAGATCGATAAGAGATTGATTGATAAGAGATAGATCGATAAGAGATAGATCAGAGATAGATAGTCAAATAGATAGATAGATAGATAGATAATTAGATAGATAGATCTCCTGATGTATCTCCACACATTGTGTTTCCTGTCCTGGTCCAGACCTTGGTGAGTCCTCCATCCTGCAACAACCGTAGGTACGTCCCTATTCTTCAGAACTGTGTAACTGTGTAACTGGGTTTTGCTGTGTAACTGTTTTTTGCTCTGCTAAATTGCTGCACTAGTCCACTCTAATTCTAAT
This sequence comes from Hypomesus transpacificus, assembly GCF_021917145.1. Lineage (NCBI taxonomy): Eukaryota > Metazoa > Chordata > Actinopteri > Osmeriformes > Osmeridae > Hypomesus > Hypomesus transpacificus. The sequence continues at coordinate 3,548,434 of NC_061075.1, read as the reverse complement.
ATTACTGTAACTGTTAGCTGCTCCTGGCATTCTCTAATTCCTGCTCTCCTCTCTCTGTCCCCCCTCCACACCTCCCTGTGGTGTGGGGGGTTTGAGCTGTCAGCATCTGCCTGGTCGTGGGTCGGTCATCGCTGGACCTGTTCGCCAGTGAACGTTGATCTGTGACAGTCTGCCAAAGCTGGATCTAGTCGCCAACCGGAAACCAGTCTCCATGACAAACGACAGCAAGTTCCCTGTTCCTTTTCTCACCCCCCGGCCTGTGATGCTGTGCCCCTCAACCCCCAGCCCTCAGCCCCCAGCCCCCAGCCCTCAGCCCCCAGCCCTCAGCCCCCAGCCCTCAGCCACCAGCCCCCAGCCCTCAGCCCCCAGCCCTCAGCCCCCAGCCCTCAGCCACCAGCCCCCAGCCCTGCGTATGCTGACATTCACCAACTGACCCAAGTTGAACACTGGATTCTGGTGTCTCAAAACCCATTGACACTTCCCTGCTGTATGACTATGCTAAGCCTGTGTTCTGCACCTCTCTTTCACCAACTATCTCTGGAGTTTTTGACATTGATTGTAAAAAGGGCTATAAAAATAAATGTTGGTTTGATTTGATTTAGTGATCGGGATGAGAGAGATCAGCCTGTTCTGATGACGGTATAAACCATGTTAGATTGTTGGCTCTGTGTGCAATGTTTGGGCTCCCCTCCCTGTCTTCTGTTTCTGTGTCTTTGGTTCTGTTGCATGATGGCAGGCAGGTAGAGGAGCTGTGATTGCTGCAGGGGCACACCTATGATCTGTGCCTCGGTCCTTAATAAGCTGTGCCCTAACAAGCTGGGTCTCTCCTAGCAGGAACATCATCACTAATGCCATATCATGACCACGCACTCCTGATGACCATCAGCCAATCACGTCAATCACTCACCTTAGACCTCTCACTTAACCCAATCAGAAACAACACCCAGTCTTCCACCTGCAGCCTGTTCCTTAAGACAAAACTGAAGTCCTACTATGTGGCCCCAAATCCAAAAGAGAGATGCTAACTAAGAATCTAGGAGGTTTGACCGCCTGGTATAAACCAGAGGTGACAAGTGTCGGTGTAATCCTGGACTCAGATTTGAATTTCAACTCTCACATGAATAAAGTGACCAAAACAGCTTTCTTTCACCTCAGGAATATAGCGAAGGTACGACCATTCATAAACCAAAATGATGTAGAGAAGTTAAAGTATTGCTAGAAAGTATTTGCTGCATATATTACAGTAGTGTTACTGTAGTGTACTGTAGTGTTACTAGTAGTAGATTCAATATCATACTGAACACAACAAGCTGTTCATTAAACATTTTATTAATGACTCATCTTGGAAACTTGATGGATTGTATATGTGTGTGGGGGTATGTGAGCGTGTGTGCGTACATACTATGTGTTTGTGTATATACAGTATGTTTGTGTATATACAGGGGTCCAGAACAACAAAAAATTGCATTTGGAACACTTAAACCGTGATTCGCATACTGCATTATGACATCATCACCCAGACCTTGATTGCCTTGTGATGTCACAATGGCTCAGAAGGGCAATATAAACAGGTGCGCACAGCCGTGCAGCTCATTAGAAGATTGACACCAGAGAGTGAAGACTATCTACTACAAGAGAAACAACTGGACCAAGAGTAAGACACAGCTAGCTGAGTGAGAGTGATCTGATGGGGAGTCGTCTGGGGGGCTGCAGGCTGTAGCCCCTCGTCCCACCTGCCTTGGCTGAAGTCTGACAATTTGGTCAAACTCAAACATGGGTCAAGCCCTAAGTCACCCAGTGGTGACTACTGAGAAGAGACCCACAAAATTAAAGGGGAAAAAGAAGAAAGGATTCTTTCCCTTCTTCAGGAACCATTTGACAAAGGGCCACCTCCAGGAATTGGATTGGAGCCCCATCAAAAAGGATGAAGACTGTACAGTTAAGCAACAAAACCTGCTAGATCACATCCTATTACTAGTTTTGATGCCCATTTGATTTATGTAACACTCTTATAGGCCTAAATATTTGTACTTGAAATGCCCAAATATTTGATCTTGTGTGTAGGTCACATCACACAGTAATGTTGTGATGATGACTGACTGAACCCAAGGGGGGGTATTACATCTCTGGTGGGGGAAATGTTTACATATGTCTGCTAGTTTCATATTGGACTGTCATTATAAACCTCCTGTACTGTCCTCTTCCTCCTCAGGTCACGGAGGAGGATGAAGAGGACCTGCTTCCTCTGTTCAGCCCTCTGTCCGGACCTCTGCTGCTGTACATGCCAGTGTGGCGTCCTGTAAGTTCTCCTCCGTCTTGGAGCTAACAGTTTGAGAGCCGCGCATAACGTTTTCACTGAGAACATGGGCATATAAGAATAGCTTAGTAATAATGTCTTCTTCAAACATTGACAATGTAGCCTACTCTGAAAATTAAGATTTTTTTATAACAAGCCCTAAGATTCTCTAAATGTTCTCTCTGCCATGCCAAGGCTCCGTCATCCAGGCCTGATGTTGTTCAGCTGACTCGTGCTGGGAAGCTGTTAATGACAGAATTAACATCTCTGGACACTCTGGTAACCTATTCACCTTCTCTCATTCCACCTTCTATGTTCTTAGTCCAAATTCTGCGGTCTTCAGGTTGAGAAACCATTGTCTTAGATGCACAGCATTAGTCCCCATTGGACACAGATGGTGAAGTTAAAGTCTTCCGTTGTTCACTGTCACAGACCTTCTTCACGGCCCCAGTTTGGCTTGATCACATTCCTAAGATCTTCCTCACCCTGGCTGGGAAGATGGCATTGGACCTGACACTCAGAACACAGGTAACACATCATTCAGTACAAATGTACTGTCCTCTTCCTCCTCAGGTCACGGAGGAGGATGAAGAGGACCTGCTACCTCTGTTCAGCCCTCTGTCCGGACCTCTGCTGCTGTACATGCCAGTGTGGCGTCCTGTAAGTTCTCCTCTGTCTTGGAGCTAACAGTTTGAGAGCCGCGCATAACGTTTTCACTGTGAACATAGGCATATAACAATAGCTTAGTAATAATGTCTTCTTCAAACATTGACAAAGTAGCCTACTCTGAAAATTAAGATTTTTTCATAAGAATCCCTAAGATTCTCTAAATGTTCTCTCTACCATGCCAAGGCTCCGTCATCCAGGCCTGATGTTGTTCAGCTGACTCGTGCTGGAAAGCTGTTAATGACAGAATTAACATCTCTGGACACTCTGGTAACCATTCACCTTCTCTCATTCCACCTTCTATGTTCTTAGTCCAAATTCTGCGGTCTTCAGGTTGAGAAACCATTGTCTTAGATGCACAGCATTAGTCCCCATTGGACACAGATGGTGAAGTTAAAGTCTTCCGTTGTTCACCGTTACAGACCTTCTTCACGGCCCCAGTTTGGCTTGATCACATTCCGAAGATCTACCTCACCCTGGCTGGGAAGATGGCATTGGACCTGACACTCAGAACACAGGTAACACATCATTCAGTGCAAATTCAAAGAGTCGCCATTATGGAAGACTCAAACTGCTTACACCATTTATACATGTATCTCTAAGCCAAAACAATGCAATCAAAATACACATCAAAGGTCCCAGGGGTGCAGGTCAGTCAAGCAAGCACCTAAGGTTCTCGACAAGCCGACATAAAGGCCAGCTGTAGTGTCTTCAGCTTTCCACTCAGACTGTATGTCAGTTAGTGATGAGCTCTGTTTAGTTACTAGGTGGACTAAGGGGTTTAAATGGGTTTCTGTGTGTCATGTGTTTCAGATGACCAGCGGACCCTTGCTGCCCTGGAAGTTCAGCCCTCTCTACTGTGGCCCTGTGGTCATTTGGACTGGGGTAAGAGCCATTACATTGACACACACACACACACAAATACTCACACTTACACAGTCATTATCTCAGTTGTTTTTCTGCAAATTTGCTGCAACGTTCTGGAATGTTGAGATGATGATGTCATGATGAGTGGTTCAGTCCTGGGTCATTGGGTCCCTATGGAAACATAGTAGACATGGATGGAGTGGCTAGTTCCAATCAGGGGGAGGTTGTTTTCTTGCCCCCCTCTCTCCGGTTATGAATGTGACAGCCTGGCTGCCTAATGTGTGTATTCCTCTCCCCTGTGAGACTGGAGGAGTAGACAACTCAGAAGTCATCATTTGAGTGTGTCAATTCAACTACATGAACAAAAGTATTGACGTCAAAGATACTATGTTTCTCAGTGTAAGACGTTGGATACAAGGTCTTAGTTACAGTATGGTAAAGGGTCTGTGGGTCCTACATCAGTTCCAGAACATTCCACCTCACCCTCTCTTCTCTGTTCATGTTTCTGTAGAGGAGCTTGTGTTCTGACCTGGTGACATCCTCCTACTCATGGACCAGAGGATCTGGATCTAAGGTTAGAGTCATTCTTTGCAAACACACCTGCACACCTACCCAAACAAACAGCCTATTGTCCATCCGTTCGTCCGTCATCTGCCGCTTTTCCGGGGGTCGTGTCGCGGGGGCAGCAACCTAACCAGGGAGGCCCAGACTTCCCTCTCCCCGGCCACTTCCACCAGCTCTTCCTGGGGGACCCCGAGGCGTTCCCAGGCCAGCTGAGAGACATAGTCCCTCCAGCGTGTCCTGGGTCTTTCCCCAATTGGCGTCCTCCCCCACCATCGTAGCCAACTCACCACCAGGTGGTGATCAGTTGACAGCTCCGCCCCTCTCCTCACCCGAGTGTCCAAGACATTCGGCCTCAGGTCCGACGACACGACTACAAAGTCGATCATCGAACTGAGACCTCGGGTGTCCTGGTGCCAAGTGCACATATGGACACCCTTATGCTTGAACACGGTGCTTGATATGGACAAGCCGTGTCCAGTACAGAAGTCTGACTACAAAACACCACTCGGGTTCAGATCGGGGGCGCCGTTCCTCCCGATCATGCCCCTCCAGGTCTCACTGTCGTTGCCCACATGAGCATTGAAGTCCCCCAGGAGGACGAGGGCATCTCCGGGAGGAGTTTGGGGGTCAGATGGCTGAGTGGTTAGGGAGTTGGGCTATAGCTATTAATCAGAAGGTTGTTGGTTCGAATCTCGGCCGTGCCAAATGACGTTGTGTCCTTGGGCAAGGCACTTCACCCTACTTGCCTCGGGGAGAATGTCCCTGTACTTACTGTAAGTCGCTCTGGATAAGAGCGTCTGCTAAATGTAAATGTATGAGCGCTTTCCAGCACCCCCCCCAGAGACTCCAAAAAGGGTGAGAACTCTGAGCTGCCGTTTGGTGCGTAAGCACAAACAACAGTGAGGACCCGTCCCCCCGCTCGAAGGCGGAGGGAGGCTACCCTCTCGCCCACCGGGGTGAACCCCAATGCCAAACCGAGGGCAAACAAGTATTCTCGGGGAGGGGAACATTCCACTTCATCCTCTCTTCTCTGTTCATGTTTCTGTAGAGGAGCTTGTCGTCTTCTGATCTGCTGAGCTCAGGGAGGAACTATGCATCCTCCTACTCGTGGACCAGAGGATCTGGATCTAAGGTACTTTGAGAGTCAGCCTTTGCAAACACACCTGCACACCTATCCAAAGAAACAGCCTATTGTTGTTATTTGTAACCCCTCCTCCCTCCTTCCCACTCCCTCAGAGGGTGCATGTACATTCGCACAGCGTGTTCATGACAAGGGGGGCTGACGCCAGGCTATGGTGGGCCATGTCTGAGAAGAGATCCAGGCTCGGTCCAGATGTAAGTGCAAACGCGATCACACACACGCATGCACAAGCCACACACAGTCTGACCCAGGTCCTCTTCCTCTGTTTGCTGTTGCAGGGATTCCACCACATGGTGATGGCAGTGACCGGAGTTCAGGTAAGATTCCCCTGAAGTGTGACAGATGCCAACAGTGCGACACTTTCCTGTTCAGGATTGTATCTGAAGCTGTACTCTAGATCAGTTAACGTAGCACTCTGTCAATCATCTCTTCCTTGTATCTCCTTTCCCCTACAGCTCATTGGCGGCCAGGTGAGACAATATCAGTCTCACATGGGTTCTAAGACCACGGGTCTGGCTTACAAAGGGGTGAGAACTGCAACACTAGGATAGATAGATAGATAGATAGATAGATAGATAGATAGATAGTACCTCCCCACATTTGATCCCACCAACCTGATTCATTACTTTAGGATTCTTAAAATGTTAAAAGTGTGTATGTGTCTCCTTCTTGTCCACTAGCAAATTGATGTAACCATCACAGAGGCCAGCATGGTGGTGGGTCCAGATGGGATTCCGGACATCAGATCCAGAGCCTCCTGGGGGTCCAGAAACGCCTGCGATGAGGAGTCGGACGAGGACCAGGGTCAGGACTGGGACTCCTCTGAGGAGGAAAATGATCCGGAGTGGACCAAGGACCAGGGCCAGGACTGGGTCCCCTCTGAGGAGGAGAAAGATCAGTGCTGGACCAAGGACCAGGGTCAGGACTGGGACTCCTCTGAGGAGGAGAATGATCCGGAGTGGACCAAGGATCAGGGCCAGGACTGGGTCCCCTCTGAGGAGGAAAACAATCAGGACTGGACCAAGGACCAGGACCAGGACTGGGTCCCCTCTGAGGAGGAGAAAGATCAGTGCTGGACCAAGAACCAGGACCAGGACTGGGTCCTATCTGAGGAGGATAATGATCCGGAGTGGAACAAGGACCAGGACCAGGACTGGGTCCCCTCTGAGGAGGAGAAAGATCAGTGCTGGACCAAGGACCAGGACCAGGACTGGGTCCTCTCTAGGGACGAGAATGATCCGGAGTGGACCAAGGACCAGGCCCAGGACTGGGACTCCTCCTCTGAGGAGAATGATCAGGACTGGACTAAGGACCAGGCCCAGGACTGGAATCATGAGACCCATTTCCCTGCAAAATGGGAAAATGAAATGGAATTCCTCAAGTTAGTACAATTCCTCAACAGGCATATTTTAATTGTTACATTTGACAACACGCCATACACATGGTACTTCTAAAAAGATGCTATAAAGACTGCTGTATGCACAGGAATGCATGTTATCAAGGTTGCCCTCATAGCTCTGTAGTTAGCTTGTCCAGGTTAACTTGACTGATCTGTATCTCCATAGGTTCTACTTGAGAGACAAGACCGTGGACCAACTGTCCAACAAGGTGCCAGCTCTCAGGCAGGCGTTCACTGTGAGTACTACTATCTAGCTAGCTCCTGTGTGTTGATGTTCTATAAAATGCTAGGTAGTCAACTCCTGTGTGCTGTTAGTAATGATTATTCTAGCTAGTTATCCTGATCGTCCATGTTTGTCCCCAGACGCTGTTTACTAAGAGCAGAGAGTTCATGTTGGCGCCAGTTCACTGGCTTTTAGCAAGGCTGGCAACTGAAGCGCAGAAGGTATCTGACACATTATCCCTCCACCAACAGTCACTAGACTTTGGGTGACCTTGATATATGTCACCCTGGTAGGGTGTCACCACTTGAACAGTCTACACACATGCCAACTTGGAGACAAATCGAATACACCTTAGAAAACATGGGGTCTGTGTGTGACTGTGTCTGTGTTCTCCAGGATGAAGAGCAGCTGTTTCAGCAGTACAAAAGGCTGCGGGAGTACACCTCAGACCAAGCCCACCTAGACTCCATCATGCAGGAGCTGGGAGCGGCATCGGTGAGGAGAGGGGGACGAGAGGGGGAAGGGGAGGAAAGGGAGGGGAGGTGAAGGACATGATGGATGGTGGGGGAGAGGAGGGCAGGAAAGGAGGAAGAGGGGAGGAAATATTTTTCCCCTTCTGACCTCAGCCCCCCTTATGGTCAGTTCATGCTCATAAAAAGGTGCCAAGCTCACAACATCTTTCTTGAGCATTCTCAATGTTAAAATTTGGGCATGGGGTCTGTGACATCACACATTCTAGAAGGTGCGAGACGTTTGTTTGTGGCCGCAAACTGGTCTGACCGACATTGTTTTTCAAGCTCACATCTCCTTTCATCTCACTTCATCAGCATCAGGGATGTGAGAGTCTAAGAGCTAGCTAATAACTTGTGGCAACTCTTTTCAGATTCATCACTTGAGCATCATAGATGTGGTGATTGAGCTGGTCATGCTGCGCCTGATCGTGTTTGGCTATCGCCAGTCGTATTTCAAAGTAAGTGCCCCGCTTCCCCAGTCCTGCATCACAGGGGTGCAGTGACATCACCGTGTCTAGATAGCCACGGAAGTCATTTTCATCTACTCCACGATGCGAGCCAAAGTTTACAAGTGGTTGACTGATCAGTCAGTCACAGTCTTGGTGCCTGACCCAGCCTCCCTCCTTCTCTTGCTCTCTTCCTCCCCCTCTCCCTCCCCCATCCTCAGGGTCCAGATTGCTTCATGCTCCAGCTACATGACCTGGTGGAAGCCTTCCTCCCTCAGGACACAGAGGGAGCCCCGGGGAAAACATACCTGGAGAAACTGAAGGTGTGCTCTCTCTCCTTTTCTCTCTCCTTTTCTCTCTCTTGATCTCTCTCCCCCCCCCTCTCTCTGTCTCTTTCTCTCTCTCTCACACACACTTTCTCTCTTGTTCAAGATACCCACAGTGTTTGTTTGGCGCCTCAACCTTTGTGCACTCCTCTTGTCTACAGGAAACGTTCTTGGACTTCCTGGACAACATCTTGGGTTTCCCAGAAGCCCTCTACTCCTGTCAGAGCGACTTGGTGCCCAAACTAATGCACCATCTTGGGGCCATGTTTTCCAAACTGCTAAGGGTGGATGAGGACTTGCCTGAGGACCAGGACCAGGACTCCTCTAAGGAGGAGGAGAAGGACATGACTCTGGACCCGGACTGGGACAAGGACTGGGACTGGGACCAGGGTCAAGATGGACGCCCGGACCCAGATCGTGGAGGACTTGAGATGGATCCCGCTGGCTTGGAAAAGGCCGGTGGAATTTACAGCTCCTTCCTCACAAACACAAGCTTGGATGAAGGACTTGAGATGGATCCCGCTGGCTTGGAAAAGGCCGGTGGAACCCAATCCTCTTTTTCATCCTCCCACTCCTCCACCAGTTCCTCCACCTCCAGGGGCTCCATGACTCGGGCCCTCAGCCCAGAGGGAGATAATCTGGGGCCGCTCGGAAAAACCGACCCCCCCAGGTCCCGGAAATGGTTCACACTGGTAAGCTGAAAACAACACCACACACTGGCACTAGGTAGAACTGACCTGAGCTGAGTCAGCGATAAGAAGGGACGACATGTGACAATCTCAATGAATCTGTGTGTCTTTGCTCTCACTTCCAAACCCAGAAGAAAGAGAGGACATCTCTCAAGGATGGACAGACTGGGGCTGCCAAGGGCAGAAAGAGAAGCAGACTGTTTAAGACCAACAAAGTTTCTCCCCTCAGCTTTGAACGTAAGATCCTGACTGCACATTGGCTCATTTAGGCTTTCCCACTGTAGTTGGCCCCGGACACACACACACGCACGCACACACAATATTTAAGTGAGAGGTCACAGTGCTGAAGTTACATGTGATGTCATATCCTGTTGCGTGATGCTGTTTCCTGTCCAGGTCCAGACCTTGGCGAGTCCTCTATTGCAGAAAGAGAAGAGAAGAAGAAGACCTCCAAGAAGTCCATCAAAGCCTTCTTCCAGGGGATCTCTGTTGCTCTTTCCAGGGCTTTCTGCTTTGGCTGCATGGAGGAGATTCAGCAGTAGAGTGGGCTACCTGCTCCCTCAACTGGCTGCAGCGGCAGAGAGAGAACCTGTCGAACCCGAGATAGATAGATAGATAGATAAGAAATAAATAGATAAGATAAGATAGATAAGAAATAAATAGATAAGATAAGATAGATAAGAGATAGATAGATAAGATAAGATAGATAAGAGATAGATAAATAAGAGATAAGATAGATAAGAGATAGATAGATAGTGTGGCATCACGAGGGGACGTGTGGTGGAGGGGCAGTATGTGGCTCTCAGGGATTGGGTACCCGGGCCCAAGATGGCTGCCGAGAAGACTACACCTCCCAGAAGACCCTGATTAAGGCGGGAGCTCAGGTGGGGGAGGGAGATAGAACAAAAGGCCGGACCCACCCACCAAAGGGGAGAGAGCGTACCTGGCGCAAACAGAGGTCAATGCCAGAAGAACTTTGAGTGGAAGATACCTGGTAGGATCCAATCCGAGGAGCAACTTTTTTTTGTTCAATAAAACCTTTATGTTTTTTTGTTGGTGAATGAACCGGATGCCTTGTTTTGAACCCACTTTTGCCTGCTCTGTCCGGTTTTGACGCACTGCCCTACACCCCGCACAGTGGTCAAGCCTCTCATGCTACCACAATAGATAGATAGATACATAGTTAAATAGATACATAGTTAAATAGATACATAGTTAAATAGATACTCAGTTAAATAGTAAGTAAGTAGACTTTATTTATAAAGCACATTTCATACAAGAATTGCAGCTCAAGGTGCTTTACATAAAATCAACTAAAGTTTCATAGATAGATACATACATAAGATAGATAAGAGAGATAGATAGATAGATAGATAGATAGATAAGAGAAAAATAGATACATAGACAGATAAGAGATATAGATAGATAAGATAGACAAGACATAGATAGATAGATAAATATATAGATAGTTAAATATAGAGATACATAGATAAGACATAGACAAGAGATAGATAGATGGATAGATAGATAAATAGATAGTTAAATAGGAAGTAAGTAAGACTTTATTTGTATAGCACAGTTCATACAAGAATTGCAGCTAAAGGTGCTTTACATAAAATCAACAAAAACTATCATACAAATGATAAAAGTAATAGATCTAAAACATAACAAACCAGACTAGCCGCACTCTATCCGCGGTCTCTCGAATCCGTCTTAGATCCGAGCTGCCTCGTGCAGTTTCATAGATAGATACATAGATAAGATAGATAAGAGATAGATGGATAGATAGGATAGATAAGAGAGATCGATAAGAGATTGATTGATAAGAGATAGATCGATAAGAGATAGATCAGAGATAGATAGTCAAATAGATAGATAGATAGATAGATAATTAGATAGATAGATCTCCTGATGTATCTCCACACATTGTGTTTCCTGTCCTGGTCCAGACCTTGGTGAGTCCTCCATCCTGCAACAACCGTAGGTACGTCCCTATTCTTCAGAACTGTGTAACTGTGTAACTGGGTTTTGCTGTGTAACTGTTTTTTGCTCTGCTAAATTGCTGCACTAGTCCACTCTAATTCTAATATTACTGTAACTGTTAGCTGCTCCTGGCATTCTCTAATTCCTGCTCTCCTCTCTCTGTCCCCCCTCCACACCTCCCTGTGGTGTGGGGGGTTTGAGCTGTCAGCATCTGCCTGGTCGTGGGTCGGTCATCGCTGGACCTGTTCGCCAGTGAACGTTGATCTGTGACAGTCTGCCAAAGCTGGATCTAGTCGCCAACCGGAAACCAGTCTCCATGACAAACGACAGCAAGTTCCCTGTTCCTTTTCTCACCCCCCGGCCTGTGATGCTGTGCCCCTCAACCCCCAGCCCTCAGCCCCCAGCCCCCAGCCCTCAGCCCCCAGCCCTCAGCCCCCAGCCCTCAGCCACCAGCCCCCAGCCCTCAGCCCCCAGCCCTCAGCCCCCAGCCCTCAGCCACCAGCCCCCAGCCCTGCGTATGCTGACATTCACCAACTGACCCAAGTTGAACACTGGATTCTGGTGTCTCAAAACCCATTGACACTTCCCTGCTGTATGACTATGCTAAGCCTGTGTTCTGCACCTCTCTTTCACCAACTATCTCTGGAGTTTTTGACATTGATTGTAAAAAGGGCTATAAAAATAAATGTTGGTTTGATTTGATTTAGTGATCGGGATGAGAGAGATCAGCCTGTTCTGATGACGGTATAAACCATGTTAGATTGTTGGCTCTGTGTGCAATGTTTGGGCTCCCCTCCCTGTCTTCTGTTTCTGTGTCTTTGGTTCTGTTGCATGATGGCAGGCAGGTAGAGGAGCTGTGATTGCTGCAGGGGCACACCTATGATCTGTGCCTCGGTCCTTAATAAGCTGTGCCCTAACAAGCTGGGTCTCTCCTAGCAGGAACATCATCACTAATGCCATATCATGACCACGCACTCCTGATGACCATCAGCCAATCACGTCAATCACTCACCTTAGACCTCTCACTTAACCCAATCAGAAACAACACCCAGTCTTCCACCTGCAGCCTGTTCCTTAAGACAAAACTGAAGTCCTACTATGTGGCCCCAAATCCAAAAGAGAGATGCTAACTAAGAATCTAGGAGGTTTGACCGCCTGGTATAAACCAGAGGTGACAAGTGTCGGTGTAATCCTGGACTCAGATTTGAATTTCAACTCTCACATGAATAAAGTGACCAAAACAGCTTTCTTTCACCTCAGGAATATAGCGAAGGTACGACCATTCATAAACCAAAATGATGTAGAGAAGTTAATTCATGCTTTTATATCCAGCTGGCTAGACTACTGTAACGCAATTTTCGCTGGTCTTCCCAAGAAAACCACCGAAAGACTACAGCTCATTCAAAACTCTGCAGCTACATTATAAACCAAAACTAAAAGGAAAGAACACATTAGTCCTGTCCTTGCTACTTTACACTGGCTACCTGTTAGCTTCAGAATTGACTTAAAGGTTCTTCTCCTCACATACAAAGCTCTAAATGGACAAGGACTTGGCTACATTGTTAACTCTCTTACTACTACGCACCAGCTAGAACACTGCGATCATCAGATGCAGGCCTATAAGAGGTCACCAGAAGCAGTCATAAGAAGATGATGCGGCCTTTGTCAACTATGCCCCAAAACTATGGAACACATTACCAATAATTATTAGGGAAACAAACACGCTAGACATGTTCAAAAGACAGCTTAAAACCTATCTTTTTACCAAAGCATTTAACTCATTTTATCTCAGAAGGTTTTTAATTTATTTTTTACTTGTATTATTGTTTTTATTGATTTTCATTCCCACAAAGACTGCGGCTTGTGTTTTTGTTGTTACATTTTATTTATATTAGGAAACCACAAAGACTGTGGCTCGAAAAAACCACAAAAACTGTGGTTTGAGATATCGCAAAGACAGCGGCCTGTGTTCAGAAGGGTTTTATTACTTTTACTACTTGTAATATTGTTTTTATTGATTTTATGTAAAGAACCTTGAGGTGCAATTCTTGTATGAAATGTGCTATATAAATGAAGTCTTCTTCTTCTTATTATAATTATTATTCTGTCTAGAAGTGTTTTAGGGTTCACGAACCCTGCTGAATTTGAGTAAAGGAAATTGGGAGTGCCCAAAGTGTATCAAGTACATCCTTAAAAAGTCAAAGGTTAAACTAACTTGTTATGTAGAAAACGACGTAATCCACCCAGTAGACAGCTGTGAGAATGATGCCTGTTGCTCTTTTTCACTTCATTTGTATACACATGCCATTTTGCTTTGAGCCCTTGACCTTTAAGCAAAGAATCTCACCAAACAATGACATTTCAGTTTTGATGAGTAATGACATGTGTGGTCAGCATCCCCAGAGTGGTCTGCTTGATGGGGGACAGATGCTGCCTCTTGCTTACAAGAATTAGAAGCCCCAGGTGCAAGCTCGTCAGAGGTTCCATTCAGAGAACAGGTTTGACATGACAGGCAACATTATAAAAGTCCTCCAATTCTCCTTTGTCCATGTAAAGACTTGTTGTGGCAGGTAATGCTATAAGCACTGAGCACGAATTGAATGTGGCATGTGGAGTGTTTACAGCTACGTAACCTTCAGAGGAAGTTTGAAAGCACTCCTGTTCTTAGCAGCGTATGTGATACGACGGCCCTGCTTCTTCTAGTTTTGTTCTTGGATATGATGAACCTTCTGTCGGAAGTGATACCCCTCATAAGCATTGTAAAAAAGTCTATTGACAGGAATGTCCAACAGTGCAGCCTTTCATACACAATCCATTGCAATTATGCGTATATTAATCCATAAAGGACTCCAATTGTAAGCCTATGAAAGCATGTTCATGTTTTGGCCCAAGAGAAAAGAATTAATGACCCCGCATTGATTTCAAGTCACTTCGTGAGGACATTCCGTGCAAAACATGTGTCCCTTTGTCCAATGGGCGTTCTCTTTTTGTAGACTTGAAAGAAACTGCATGTGGTGGAGGTTCATACGGTTCCAGCTATTGTTTAATGGCTAAATCTGTTGCTGATGGCAGAAGAACGCTCGGTCCCCGAGTCTCAGCCACCTGCCGTTCTTCTCTTTCCCACAGCGGAGCGCGGCAAAGACAGATGTAGAGTGACACAGGGAATTACCGAGGAGGCCTCTGATATCTTCTTCAGCGTGAGAGAGAGATGTTTGCTGCGGGAGGTGTGTCTGTGTCTGTGTGTGCGTGTCTGTGTGTGTGCGGAGTTGTGTTTGTGTGGCGCCGTGCTGGTGTTTGATTGTATGTGTGCGGGCACACCCTGGAGCACCGTAATACAATCAGCCCGATTTGCCATCCCATCAAAGGTAATTTAGTGGATGATACTTATTTGGATTGTTCAGAACATACCAGGCTGTTCCACTTCGCTGAGTCGGATGTAGGATGGTGTGACTTGCTAAAAATATTCAGGATTCATTTTGGTTGCAACGCCAGCTGTCTACAAAATGACACAAAGCATGAAATACTGTCAAAGCTCCTCTTAGAAAAGGTCATCTTAGGGTAGCGGTGGTCTAATTCTCATGGTCTTCTTTCCGCAAAGTGTTTACCATTGAACTCTTGCACTTCATCTTGACAGGTTATCATCAGGATGAAAAATAAGAGTGCCAGGATTGTTTTTCTTATGGGACATAGGTGGTTGAAGACAGGAACTTGTCAAGTGAAGTATTGTTTATTTGACAGAGCTCTCTTTACAATCATTTGATTAATATTTGATCCATTATAAATGAAAAACACACATTTTCATTTCTTTCAAGACAACTCTATCATTCAAATTGCTGTGATGTTCTTTGCACTGAAACATTTGTCAATTGGCCAAAGCTTACTCAGAACAGCAAAGCCTTTGATAGAATAAACCAGTTTGTGTGTGTAGTTGTTGTGCAGTAGTGTTGTTTTCCCTTTTAAGTCAAGCCTGGCAATTTTATACTTCAGTACAGCAATAATCTGCACTTTTCATTCGCCAATTTAAATAAGGCCTTTTTGAATAAGACAAAAGAAGCTTGCCTGGCAATGGTTACGCTTTTTCTTGGTTGTTGCCTCTCATCAGCAACAAACTTTTAACTAAACAATTTGTAACAGCGTCGTCTCTCTGTGCCTCTAGGAATTACATACAATTTCTTGAGAAACAAAAAAACATCTTGCATTCCTTCCCTCCCTCCCTCAAAATCCCATCAATAATGTATTTGTTAAAGAACTCCTTGGCCCAAAGTTTAAACCCAAAGGCATGGTATGAACTTAATTGCCTGTGTGTCCAAATACGAGTACACATGGTTTTGGGGTGGTGGTGGAGCTCCCCAGAGCAGCATGGAACAAGCATGGCTACGGGGGGGGGGGGGGTTCAGATGGCTGAGCTATTAGGGAATCGGGCTAGTAATCAGAAGGTCGGTGGTTCGATTCCCGGCTGTGCCAAATTACGTTGTGTCCTTGGGCAAGGCACCTCACCCTACTTGCCTCGGGGGGAATGTCCCTGTACTTACTGTAAGTCGCTCTGGATAAGAGCGTTTGCTAAATGATCAAAGACACTTTCACTACAATAAGCAGGAAGGCAGTCTAGATCCATTGTGTACTGTATTGTTGGGTATCTTTCCTTTAAAAGTGGAAGAAGGAAAAAGGTTTCAGACGTGAGGCTGGACCGAATCGCAGTCTTTTGAACAGGCAAATCATCTATTCCCCTGTTTGTATATATACATATATCCCCTTTTGAGACTGTTCAAGGACAATATGATAGACATTTGACAATGGCAGCATGCATGTTCTCACATGTCCTCATTTAAAGCATGGCAACTGTTCTAAACTTATTTCCGATGTAACAGTAGCTTCAAATATATGAGAAACCACCTAATTGGTTGGTCTCACTCTTAAGAGTGGAGATGTTTGGCTGAGATGCATTGATAGCCATGATTTAAGATATATCATTTCCCCTTTGCATGCTCCATTCCCCGTTGACAGACATTTATCCTACACAACATTTCATCCATAACCTCATACTAACTGCAATTGCTAATGTTCAACTATGAGGAGAATTGTTGGATTTTCCCATGCATCCAGAAGTAAAGGAGACTGCGTCAAATCCTCCAAAACGAATGTCACAAAAGATTGACAGAGCAAAACTTGCTGAAGTGAATCACCTCATTAAGTTAAGGGCAGGGCAAACTGAGAACAGACCAGGCATTGTCTCTCCAAGTGGTTGCAGTAGGTATTGCTTTGTGTCAGTCTGCAACTTTTGGAGTGTACTTTGATAGTCTACCCAACACCAGGTGGTCGTATTAAGCTTGATTTCAAGCTGACAGAACTGTGCCTTGGAGAGTGACAGCCATAACCAAACTCCTCTTTCTTCAAAGACTGTAACAATTGATTACCACAATGTTATTAGTAACAGGTTTTTCAAAGAGATCTTGGGCTGAATGAGAATTAGAAGCAATGAGCTCACTCTTCAAAAGGCACTTTATACTTACTGGCAGTATTGTAGACAGTGGAAGGCACTGTCAGTGGTTAGATGCAATTAAGACTTATTTTCGGTTATTTTCATATGACAAAAGGATTTGGATTTGTGTTACAAGCTGCAACACTTTCCCTTAGTTCACTGCCTTCTTAATACCTTTCATACCGTCTATGCTAGGGTCCACTTTTGACAATTTACAGCAAAAAGCACTCCTGACCTCCTTCTTTTCTCTTGGCATGACTTGAACACAAGGCCTAAAATATCACTGACTGGCATATCTTATGAAACATTGTTCACACATCACCATACCTACTCCATAGTTTACTCCTGGAATGGTTATTGGATCAATAAAGTTGATTTTGCATAAAGGCACTTTGGATGTTACTATGACTTCTGATTTTACTTATTTTTTTTCAGCAAAAAATTCAGCAAAAACTCCTCGGCCTGTTAACATTTCTGGGACTAATATTCATACAATATTCAAGGGGTCGCCTTGTGAATATGATTGATATGGCCACAAATTGGATGTCATCTGCAGTCATTCTCATAACGTCATATCTAAAATTACCCAAAGTGGGAGCACAGTAAAAATAGCAAAGTCTATTTTTCAACAGAACTATTTTTGTCTTTTTTTGTTCATGCAAATCTCAGCCGGGAACAATCATTTCCTTTCTTTAGATGTCATTAGTCATCATCTGCATTTATCATCTAGGATTCAGCAGTGATCTGTCAGCACAGAAGGAATGTATGTGAAGTGGGGAGGGAAAATGTCACCGAGGTGTTACGACCCTCCCTGAACTATTATGACTGAAGCGACCCAAATAATGACTCTATCAGATATGACATGGGGCGGCACCGTTCCTTGCCTAGTGTGGTAACAAGGAGCAAGCTGTGTGATGGTAGTGTATACCCATGGGCAGCTTACCTCTCTCCTCTCTCCTGTGAGCGACCAAACAAACAAAAAGAAACCATAAAACCCAAACGATTTCGACTGAACATGGTCTAAATGGACAAAGCTTACACACTTCCTCTAAATGCACAAGTTCGATAACGTACACGGAACACTCATCTCTCTCTTTTTCTTGCAGACCGGCCCTTGGAAGTGACATCAGACACAGATGCTGCTGTCAGTACTAACAGCACCAGTGCTAAGGAGCCTTCATGGCCAATGGAGATTAGAGGACAGGCTAGCCGCCCCTGGATGCATTGGCCCTGGAGCAATACAGCTGGCAGACAGAGATTGGACACAGGTAGCACTGGAGGATGAGGACAGAAAACAGAGATGCCAAACCTCTAGTGCCAGTGATAGCCAGAGGGTTGGCTCCCATTTGCCAAGAGGGACATGGGCTGTGTTTGTGCTGACGTCCATAGCCTCAGCTAACAGCTGTAAAATGGCTATCTGGAGGCTTAGGGGCAGCAGTGGCACAGCCTTCACTGAGGCTGGGGGACAAAACCAGCAATGAGAGCTCAATGCTGATGTGTCCAAGAAATGATCCAAATAAAACCGATGTGTGTTGACTCAGTGGTCGAACATCATCATACGCAGCCTTAGGGAATGAATTAGGGACAAAGAGTTCATAGCCGTTCGCTTGACATGTTCTTTGAGTATAAAACAGGATATATGTTTAGCAACCATTGATGAGCTCAGAGAAGGCCAGTTCAGAAGAACCTCACCCAGAAGTGACTATCCTCTTGTATCCATCATCATCAAACCTCTGTACTGTATATTGCACCTCTGTGCAATCAATAGTCCATCGCTTAGTCACTGAAGGTAACAAGCTGTCTAATAGGCCCTTCACAGTCTGCTACCTACAGCAAAGTTCTGCCAGCTTAAACTCTTTTTTTCTAACTGTAATAGCTCTGTCTATATTTATGCCCTCATTTTGTTCTTTCACGCTAAGCTATTCTCACACACAATCAGCTTCTTTGCTCCATTTCAAACTAACATTAGTGCTCATTCCAGGATAACCTTTTCTGGAAACAGCCTTTTCAAGGAAAATGATTAGTTGAACACTTCTTTTGTGCGAAAGTTTCCGATTGTGACAATGACTGAAAAAATTAAAAGTAAAAATCTGTTGAAAAATAGATTTTATAAATCACATACAATGGTGAGATGAGAACATCTTTGTATCAATCCACGATAACATTTTCATTCTTTACAAGGAATAAAATATATTTATAATGGGGGGATGCAAATTCTGTTTAGATAATGTTAGGACCATTATATCCTCCTGTTAGATGAAGAAGATACACAAAAACAGCTTGTTAAATGTAATGTATTATATGTAATCAAACTTGTACCTGCGGGATCTGGAGGACTTCTTTCACACAGATGTGATATCTCGTGCAGTTTGTTATACACAGTCACCCTCTTGTGGAAAGACTGTGTCATTACATGAAAGTAAAGTCATAATTCTGCATGATAATAACTCATGGCTGACTACATTATGAAACGTTAAACATTAGTCGATCGTTTCAATGTTTGAAGTTTATCAAGTTTATTAAGCTTGCTTTGAAAGAAACATTAGCATCAAATGACATAAGGTGTCATTCTTCAGCTGCTCAAAAGCACATTACTTTCTACTTTCATACTTCCAGTAAAAACAAAAAAGGCCTTAGGCCTGAGAGGCCAAAGTTCTATAGGGGACTAGCATTGTGGGTAGGGAGAGTTGTCAGATCCAACTCATTGCAGTTGTCAGATCTAACTCCAGGGGTCTTATTGATACTGACGCACATTTTTACAAACTGTGGGAATGGACTAAGCCCAAAGCCCAATGCAGACCTTGAACACTGGATGGCAGTGAGAAGGACAGATGAGACCTCTCGGAGTGTCAGACCACCTTGATCAGTGCCTTCTGTAGCTCATCAGACTGTTCAATGCCTCCCCAGACTGGATAGAGATCATCGACCCAAATCTGCACAAAGGGTGCAAGGACTTATATAGCACACTCAGAGACTTGCTTATGTAAACTACGGTCAACACACTAACAGTGCGCGACCATTGGTGTGAGGTTCCATTTAGGTTAAGACTGCAACCTTGCAGAATCTTGAAATATCACCACAAATCACAGGTTGAATCTGAGTTATTCAATGTGTTTGATGGACATTAGGTAAGCCCTTTATGATGGTTGCAAAAAGAGCTATAAAAATGTTGTCCAAGTTGATCAAACTCAAATTAAAAGTTATGATTGTATGTTATTGTGAATCTTTCATAGATTAACTGATTTTGTTATTTAACTGTCCGTATTGTGTGTGTGTATGGAAACAAAACAGCTGAAAACGTTATTGATCCTCCATTCAAAATAGGTCAGTAAACTGGCCCCTCCCGAACCAGACAAAGGCTACAATCCACACCTATTTCAAAGAATGGCCCAATCCTTCGGGAGTTGCATGAAACTACATTCTCACCGGAACTTTGTCACATTAGGCAACAGTCAGTATTGTGAAATGTACATGTGCTGACCAACATGATCAAGGAGCTGGTCCATTTTGGGGGCTTTCGGTCAAGATTCCACACAGCGTCAGTTTATGGTCCACAAGTTACCTTTCTGCTCTTCGGGATGTGTTTTTTCATGGCATTAGGTAAGGACATGAGTACACTGAAGGTCATCTAATATATAGTGTTATAATTTCCAACTATGTTAATTATCCTATTACCTACAACAACAACAACAACCAAGGAATACTTGGTAATACTACTGTAATGTAAAATGCAGCATTGCTTACCAGTATCTTTTTTTATTAAATCACAGTTTATTTCCCTTACTAGTATGAACTTTCCCTATGCTGATTCCCATGCAATCAGTAATTCTCTTATCTGTATTTTACACTAAACAATCAGGCAAAGATTGGTGACATTGCTGACATGTCAGGTTTTACTGATACATCAGCAGCATTACCTTGAGAACTGGGTAAATGGCACAGATCTCAAGTCAACTGACAGGCAACCACTCATTGATATGAAATACTAACCAAATCGTCCATTTTGACTGCGTTGATTATGTTTTCTAGACTCTAAAAGGTATGGAGACAACTGAATTTCAATAGAATACCCTGACCCAAGGCGGAGATAAACTGCATTTTCTCCACAGTACCTGCTCATATTGCTCTTGTGAACTTGGATACGGATCCACCAATGACAGACAAGGACCGGACTGCATCTCACCTATCTTCTCTAAAAGCTCTACTATCAAATAAAAAATATACAGGTAAAAAAAAAAGAAATATATATATGATTACACCATTACCTTAATTTACATTGCATCGTGTGCCGAGGATTGATCATTGTTCATGTAGTTCATCGTAACACTTTATAATAACACAGATGCACCAATATTGCTTCGCATCTCTCAGTTCGTCTAGGTCTCCGTGTAACTCTTGTTGGTCCCAGAGAGCTTCTTGACCCGCAGTTACTTCTCGCTCTACAGAAAGAGGTCAGTATTCTAGCTCTTGTCAGCTGAACAGGTGAGATCAACAATCAATGAATATCAACAGTTTAAACATCAACATGGGCATGGCACATAAGTGAAACACGCGGTCGCTGTCAGGGCATGTGGAGGGGTAGGACCCAAACGCAGGAGAGTTGTGAGACATTGAGTGAACGAAGGATTTATTGTACAAAACAGGAAAACGGGTAGGGTAATCACACAGACAGGTCGTCATGCCAAGACAAAGACTGGACACAAAACACAAACCTAAATACACAGAAACAAACAAGACACAGGTGGACACAATGAAACTAACGAGAACTGAACGAGACAGGTGAAGACAATGAGACAGGGAACACTAGGACAGGGCAAAAACAAAAACAACAGGGGGGGCACGGCTGTGGCCGTGACAGTCGTCCATTAATCGTTGAGTCCAAAGGTCAATGTCTGACTTGTGTCTGTTAGCTTTGGTCAGTCATTTAGTTGATTATTTGTAGATTACTGTCAAAGGGACAGTGTTGATGGTTTTGGCATCTATTTTATTTTTGAGTATCTTACTCATTTTACATATCGTTGAACCTTAATCAATCTAGATTGGCAAAGACAATACATCCAATGTTTTTGACACATTAATCGGCAGAATACACATGCAGAGTGGTAATACATTTTCTTTTATTTTATCATTAGAGGGTAATGATTTTGGTGATGTTATGAGAGAGAGAAAAACTAAATGTGCTCTCTTGTTCTCTCTTGTTTGAGAAGGCAGGCCTCTTCAACATGGGAGGAAATGGAGGAGTATTTTCCTTGCGCATAGTAAGAATGAAGAAGAATCAGGATTGTCCCCTGAAAGTTAACAGAAGAACAATTTTTCCCCTTGATATGAAGACTTAATTGTTTTCACCTCTGTAGCTTTGTGATAAAACAGATCATAGCTACTTGTCCGTTGTGTATGTAATTTATCAAAATATAACTTAATTACCGTGAAATAGCGGTGATTTTCTTTGTTGATTCCTATTTAGACTGCCACGCCTATCATATTGTGGCCAATAGCAACACATAGTCAGCCTTAATCCCACCCTCTCATATAGCTTCCTTCTGTCAACCCTGAAAGTTTATGTATCCAAAGTAGGTGGTTACTGAGTGGGTGTCACGTATTTAAGCGTAGTAGAGTATTAGACTAATTGAAAACAACTCATCTCAAAATCTATTCTGACCTGTGCCCTTAACTGAGGCGTGCGAAGAGGCAAATAATGTCTTGTCGAGATCCAAATGATACACTGCAACCCGAAGAAACTGAATTCCAACAATTAGTTCTTCAAATTGGGGGTAAAGAAAGGATAAACTTGGTAAGTGATTCCTTTCAAACTAATGACGAGGATGGTGCTGGAATAATGCACGAGTTTGTCCAAGACATGTTTTTTGGACAGCGAACTGGACACAACGTGAGCTATGCCGAAAAGAACACGAACAGTCAGGATCATCCTTTAGGCATTGCAAACGAAAAAAACGTTTTGTGCGATACTGATATCAACATTAAGACTTCGCCTCAAGAAAATAAAACACCTCTGTCAACGACGCCAAAGGATTTGGAACTGACTGGCAAGCCTGTGGGGGAGGAAAAAACAAACAAGCCACTCCGTGAGGACATCGAAAAAAGCATTAGAACATCAAGTATAAACAGTTGCGGCCTAAAGCGAACAATAGACTCTCCTATCATAATATTTATTTTCAGCCAAGAGTTTTTAAGTATAAGTTCAAACGAAATCTGCCTAAAAGAAATTCTGAAGGACGTTAGGGCACGTACGAAACGTGTCAGTGTCCGCCCGGCCCTGATCGGGTTAATAAGATCAGTCGTGGAGAGTGAAGAGACGCGTGAATCTATGGGATTTCTTGAGGGCGCACTTCGTTCCGTGTTTCGGAAGCATGCACCTGAAGCAATCTGGGTCGGGATCTTCATTCCCAAATCGGAGCAGAGGATGATGACCATCAAGAAAAATGCTTGCAGAGTTTTTCATTCATCTCAAACTTCAGGTGTAATATAACTTTTAAAGTATCAGAACTGTGTTAACATAATAGTTCCCTACCATAAATGTGACATTTTACAATCATTGCTATTGTTCTAGATGTAAAAGTAATATGTAGGTCAGTAGCTTACATTACACTCACAAGATCACCAGACATTTTTCATACACACATTTTCCCACTAGGCCAGGCTTTAGCAGACCACAAAAGACACATTCTTTAATCAGAAGGGCCCCTTAGAACTGCTGCCAAATTTTTAAACCCTCATTATTGTCTTTCAGATAATAGGCCTACTGGGAATAGTGGCAACAGGATTCACTGGCAATTTCAATGTTTGCCTTGGACTGGTAGAGGAAGACATGGAGGTCCAGACAGCACCCCAAGTAACAGGCAACAAGGTACAGTATAACTAAGACTGTTGTCTTGCTTGAAACTTCACAGGTGTATTTTTTTGCAGTAGCCTATGTTCTGGAGAAATGTATTTGTAAGTTTCTTTTTTAGGTGACGCAGGAATTGCAGAGGAAGGAATCCCACTGAAGACCAATGTCCTTTCAAGTGGACCTTACACAGGCTGTGGGGGAGCAGGGAAGGACACTCTTCAGTCATGAGATCCTTTTCTGT
The DNA here is from genome assembly GCF_021917145.1 of Hypomesus transpacificus. Classification (NCBI taxonomy): domain Eukaryota; kingdom Metazoa; phylum Chordata; class Actinopteri; order Osmeriformes; family Osmeridae; genus Hypomesus; species Hypomesus transpacificus. The sequence goes on along the minus strand of NC_061075.1, from coordinate 3,524,755 downwards.
TGACAGTACCCCCACTGTTAAACTAACACAAGTCAACCATGGGCATGATTCTTTGGTTCTAGATTGGGTCAGTTAGCTGACATGTCATGTGACAGACACCTTGGCTTGAAAGCATATGATCCAGCACATTTCCGTTGATTAGTAAAGTCTATAACATAAGGAAGTTGAGATGACAACTAACTCATTAGTCAGACAATATACATTGTTTAGTCTGGCACATTCCTTTTGTATGTAATTTTTAAGAAACTCACTTTTCAAAAAGGAAACTAAGGGGAATATGTACTGTATTAAGTTCTGTTGTTAAAATATTTTTGAATACTGTTGTAACGTAATCTAAAAGTTATGTAATACACACTTGTTTAAGGTAGCCTGAATTAATCAAATGGTAACCTAATTAGGAAGTTATCAAATCATTATTTTGATGTAACACAACTTTGGTTCAGGAAGTGGAGATTGTAATAGTGAGCCGTTGTCCGGTACATTAGTGGGTGTTGCACTTGAATTGAAGTGTAAGAATTCTGAAGACCTGACTGTGAAATATGTGTTTACCTTAGAAGAACAAGTCAAACAATTGCACTAATAGTAAAAAAAAAAAAATCTATACTTGTCTTTTTCAACCTTTAAGCAGTGTATAATGATTTAAGAGATTTACATATATTACAGAATACTACTTCAGTGTAATTATGAAATAAACACATTTTTTTACTCAATTCAAAAAAGGGTTTGATTCTCAGATTTGTTCATGGAAGACCAGTCCAAATGTGTTGCATCTGGAAACTGTAAGGCTGTCTGTTGGGCTACATTTGTTTTGACCCCCAAAAATGCGAATTCAATTACATTAGTGTATGTGTTGGAGGACATCTCCCACGAGTGACACACTTAATATCCTATCATTGAATCGGTTAGGACCGATTATTAATTAGATGTGATCGAAAACGATGTACTCACTCGTTTAGGGTTGCAATTTCTTTGTCTAACCCATAAAGGTGGTTTAGTTACTAAAGGTAATAGCAATGATTCATGCCAGACAGCTATAACAAAAGCCTGTTAATTAACTGATTTGTAATTGAGTGTTGTTTCTATATTTACAAATAGTGCATGATGGTGTTTTTTTCTCATTCGTTTTAGATCTTACCGTAATAAATAGAAATTGTGGCTGAGGATACGAGAAAAATAATGTTAGCCTCACGTTCCATTTTCATCAGGCAAAGTACACCGACGCCTGTTAAGAGGTCATCGATTGGGTCCTGTCATTGGCGAACAAAAAAAGTTGCTTGCAATTTGAAGTGTTACTGTTTTGGACAACAGACAATTTCACTATCCGTTAAAGGGGTTCGATTTATCTTAAGGTTGTTGTCGCTGATTTAAAATCTATCCTGGGTTCGAGGAGTTAAGGTGGATTAGAACCAAAGATGATAACATCTGCCGGTAAGTCAGTAACGTTAGTTAGCAATATCAGCCTTTGTTACTAGAACCGGGATATACGGCTTGCCATGACAGCTAGCTAGCCACCATTGATTTAGCTGAGTCACAAAGCTAGCGGCTATACTAGCCAGCTAGCTAACGCGACCTCAGATATCGAAGGCCAGACGCCACTGTCAATGGAACAGAAAGTCATTGCAAATGACTAACTGGTAGTCTCAAATAAGTGAAGCAATCAAACGCCACCAGGCCAGATTTTAAATACAACTAGCTAAACACGTTTTCGTTGCTGTGTTGTTCGCCGCTCCGGGCTTGGTTGTGCTAGCTCGCTATCAGCTTTAGCTGGCTAGCTAGTTGGCGTCAACTACATAATAAAATACATACTAATTTGGGCGACGTAAAACGCGGATTGTAAACTAATAGTATATTTTTTTTAGTATCGACATGGAGTGAATGCCAGAACTTCTGGCCAAAGGTTTAACAAATCTCAATAGTTAATTATGAGAACTGTTTGAAGTCACTACTAGTGCTACCTCTTAACACAGATAGCTAGCTCGCTAACATGTGACCATGCAAAATTTGCAGATTTAAGTTGAAAGGTAACGACCAAAGTAGTTGATTCAGTGGGTAGGCTAGTCATCTTGTTTGTTTTTATTATTTGCTAATTATATTTTATGTGTTTATCAGCTGGAATCATTTCGCTCCTGGATGAGGAGGAGCCCCAACTAAAGGTACTTTTTCGTCTTATGAGTAAAATATTATAAAGGTATGGCAGATATGTTGTTATGGCGTTCCATTTTACTATAAAAATCAGTGTGTTGACTAATTTGCAGTCAGTTGAGTCAAGACCCCAACTGATCTGAATCTGAGTTGTTAATGCCTGATGTTTATTCACGTTCCCATAGGAGTTTGCTCTACACAAGTTGAACGCCATAGTCAATGACTTCTGGGCTGAGATTTCAGGATCTGTTGACAAAATGTAAGTGCCTTGGATTCCAAACTAAACTGAAGTAATGCCTGCATGAGAAAATGATCTGGTTTTCATGTTCATTTTGATCAGAAAAAAGACTAGCTGTAACTCGTAATTTGGCTTCAACAGCGAGGTCTTGTATGAGGATGAGACCTTTCGGAGCAGGCAGTTTGCTGCCCTTGTGGCCTCCAAGGTCTTCTACCACCTCGGAGCTTTTGAGGAGTCTTTGAACTACGCCCTGGGGGCTGGAGAACTGTTCAATGTCTCAGACGACTCTGAGTATGTGGAGACCATTATTGGTGAGTTCAGTTTTTGACATTTCACGTGCACAATGAAATCTTGTATGACCTGACAGTTGAAGTACACCATGTATTATGAGCACCACTGCAGGGCTTTTCACAAACACTGGGTATGTCTTTGTTATGGCTGCTTTTCCCCCTTGTAGCCAAATGCATCGACCACTACACTAAGCAGCGTGTGGAGAACGCCGAGCTGCCGGAGGAGGAGGAGAAGAAAAGCATCGACCCCCGCCTGGAGGGCATCGTCAACAAGATGTTCCTGCGGTGTCTGGGGGACCACAAGTACAAGCAGGCCATCGGCATCGCTCTGGAGACGAGGCGTCTGGACATCTTCGAGAAGACCATCTTCGAGTCGGTTCGTGCTTGCGTCGTGGGCTTCCAGGGCGGCGGTCCTTTTTTTTTTTTTTTGAACGAACCTTTATGTATATAACGCATTGAAATTCACAAAATGTTTCTCTGCTTTAGAATGATGTTGGTGGCCTCCTAGCGTACAGCCTGAAGGTCTGCATGTCACTGATTCAAAACAAGAGCTTTCGCAATGAGGTCCTGCGAGTGCTGGTCAAACTGTACATGAACCTGGAGAAGCCTGACTTCATCAATGTCTGTCAGGTAACCAAAAAAAAAGGACATATCAAACTTTCAATCGATCGTCCCACATGTTCATGCAGACTTGTCGGTGTAATACACCAAGAACCATTGTGGCTAGCTAACAATCCTCTCTCCCTTCCTTCTCTCAGTGCCTGATCTTCCTGGACGACCCCCAGGCGGTGAGCGACATCCTGGAGAAGCTGGTGAAGGAGGACAACCTGCTGATGGCCTACCAGATCTGCTTTGACCTGTACGAGAGCGCCAGCCAACAGTTCCTCTCCTCTGTCATCCAAAACCTGCGGACCGTTGGCACGCCCATCCCCGCTGTGCCCGGCTCCACCAACACTGGCACAGTGCCCGTTGTGGACAAAGAGAGGTACGCTATAAGGCCGGAGGGAGGGAGGGATGAAAGGGGTATTGGTGCATCCTTTGTAAACCCCCTAGTTGCTGAATGTGTAGCCTCTGGGACATGGAAGGATGCAAGATTGATTTTAGGGAATCCAAAGCCAGTGACCTGTCAGTGGCTTTTGACTATTTCAACTCTAAGACAGACACATCAGGGACTTGGCTGTGCTTTGCTAGTGGTTAATCTGGTTGATGACATCCAATGAGATTTTGTCGTTGTCTTGATGTGATTGGTTAAATGCATCAGACTTCAAAGGACACTTCCAATTTCTTTTTTTTGCAGCGATGCCATGGAGATTGGTGACAAAGCAGGCAGCTCCCCTGCTGGAAAGGTTATGGAGATGGTAAGCACAGATCTTGGGACTTTTCCAACGTGCTTAACGTCAATGACATAGTTGCCTGAAAATGCTCTTGGATCATTGAATGAGTAGTTCATTAGTGCTGGACCTTTTTTTGTTTGGTAGGATGACCCTAATTATCAGAATGCCAAGATGATCAAAATTCTCAGCGGGGAGATGGCCATTGAACTGCACCTGCAGTTCCTGATTCGGAACAACAACACAGACCTAATGATTCTCAAGAACACAAAGGTAAATGTCAGTTGTAATGTTGTGGAAATGGAGTCTATATCCACAATATACAGAGCATGCTACACAGTGAACAAACAAAAGAACACATTGTCGATTGGCGGGGAATTGGTCCTTTTAGTTTGGAGATTTCCACAAATTCGAAATGAACAATGACCCCATGGCTCAGGGCTGACACAGGACATGTTTTTCAGGGACACACGGTGTATTATGTATTACATGAATGTTATCATATCTGGTGTATCAAATCATTAGGGCTTATGTTACGTTTTTTTGGGGCGAGTTCTAGAGTTATTTTGTTACTAGACCCAGGATTTGATTTCACTGCTGTTCTTATTATCAGTGATGACAATAGCAAGAGTAGGCAGTTTATTGGTGGAAAAAAATTGTATTCAATTCAAAACCAGACTTTTTCTTTGTTTTGTTTTTTCTACAGGATGCGGTCCGAAATTCAGTGTGCCACACAGCCACGGTCATAGCCAACTCCTTCATGCATACGGGAACCACAAGTGACCAGTTCCTCAGGTATGGTTGCTAATGAACTAATGTTGAAACAGAACCAACAAATGGCCGCTTTCGTATGGTGAGTGGTACGATCCACTCTTGATTATTCCTTATCCATTCAATCTACAGAGAGAACTTGGAGTGGTTAGCAAGAGCCACCAATTGGGCCAAGTTCACAGCCACAGCCAGTCTTGGCGTCATTCACAAGGTACACTAACTAATTACACTTGTGAATCGGGAATTAGTTTGATTGGATGGACCAATTTATCACTTCGGGTTGTTTGTACAGAACTGAATATTTGACATTTTAAACCTCCAATGCTATACAGGGCCATGAGAAAGAGGCTCTACAGTTGATGGCCACCTACTTGCCCAAAGACACGTCCCCCGGATCAGCCTACCAGGAAGGAGGCGGCCTCTACGCCCTGGGACTGATCCACGCCAACCACGGGGGTGACATCATCGACTACCTTCTCAGCCAGCTGAAGAACGCAAGCAACGATGTGAGTGGACGCAACTCCAAAATCAGAATTTCGAGTTGATGGACAAATAAATGGCCATTATCAGATCTACCCCCCCCCCCCCCCCCCCCACTCCTGGGATTGGGATTTGAAGTAGTCTGTAACTCGACAGCTGTTTTCTTTGTGCTGTCCATAGATTGTCCGTCATGGAGGTGGTCTGGGTCTGGGCTTGGCTGCACTGGGCACCGCGAGGCAGGACGTGTATGATCTACTCAAGTCCAATCTGTACCAGGACGATGCAGTTACAGGTATGTGAATCAAGAACCTATTTGGCAAGAACATTTTGTCTTTTATCAGGAAATGCAATACATGTGTATGTAAATCCATACATGTGTTCGCATGGTCTTGCATCAATGGATGAATCTGAAACCTGAAAATCAAGGGATGCATCGCAGGATTTGAGTGAGATTGGGCAAAGCGTTGCCACTGCCTCCTGCCGCTGCCTCCTGCCGCTGCCTCCTGCCGCTGCCTCCGTTCCTGAATTGACTCGTCCGTGTCCTCTCTCTCTCGTTGTCCAGGCGAGGCGGCGGGCCTGGCTCTGGGTCTGGTCATGCTGGGCTCCAAGTCTGCCCAGGCTATCGAGGACATGGTGGGCTACGCCCAGGAGACGCAGCACGAGAAGATCCTGCGAGGCCTGGCCGTGGGCATCGCCATGGTCATGTATGGGCGTATGGAGGAGGCAGACACCCTCATCGAGAGCCTGTGCAGAGACAAGGTACGGCGTTTGGCTTTTACCACTTTGTACGGCCTGGAGGGACAATGTCGTTAGCGACTCAGCGCGTTTTAGCTACTATCAGCTCATGGTCTTAATTCCGTGAGCGCAGAGCTAATGTACAAACCCGTCAAATAAGACATCGTCGGCCTCTCGTTGATCAAATCACGGTTCTCCGCGGCTGGAATGGGCGTGCGCACGCTGAGAGGAGGCCAAGGTTGATGTCTGTTTTCTCTCACGGCGTCTCCCCCCAGGACCCCATCCTGCGGCGCTCTGGAATGTACACAGTGGGCATGGCCTACTGCGGCTCCGGTAACAACAAGGCCATCCGGCGCCTGCTGCATGTGGCGGTGAGTTTCTCTTCCTCATCCTTCTCTCTACACAAGACCACAAGCTGTTGGCAGGAAAAGTGGGTCAGCTAAAAAGAAATGGAAGGCTCTTAGCCATCGAGATGGTTTGAAATGATTAGGATATATTTTTGGAATGTTTAATGTGATGACGTGGTCCCCGTGATAACATTGGTCTAGAGATGCACTGGGTTCCCAGTGATGTCCTGCAGATGGCAGCCTAGATGTAGTGAAAGACAGGCTGTATCCTCGGTTACTGGGTTAAAGTATAGAGTACTACTTTATAAAACTTTTTTTGGGGGGGTGGGGTTGTATTTTATAATATAGATATAAAATGTAGTCACTTTATAATTCATAAAAAAATTATACAAAAATCCCGACTAAGTTCATTTCCCTGACGAATCTACGTCCACGTCTCTACCTTGCAGGTCAGTGACGTGAACGATGACGTCAGAAGGGCGGCGGTGGAGTCCATTGGGTTCATCATGTTCAGGTAAGGACACTCGACCACGTGCTTGCCTCATTGTCCCCACCACTGCTCCTCTGCAAATCCGTCATCCGCACACTAGAGGGTGCTGTACTCGCAACTTGTAGGCCCGGCCCCGCCAACAGGGTCACAGCCAAGCGGACACAGATGAATCGGCCCCTCGCATGTATACACAGACCGCATACCGCCCTTAACCCGGCCATTCTTTCCAAATGCGTTTGGAGTACATTTTCACAATATCACCAGAGGTTTGTCTAGCCTCTGGCCCTTTTTCCTCCATTTCGCTCAAACATCCAAAACAAACTGAGATGGATGGTTTCGTCCCAGACCTGAGATGGATAGGTCTTTTCCACTCCAGATTGCCAGTGGGGCCTCACCCACCTTTTTGGCTGTGCCTTTCGACCCACCTTTCCACACTCGACGCTATCTCTCGAAGGAGAGGTTCACAGGTCTCCACCAAGGTCTTCAGTATTTTCACCCTGTTTGAGTCTTAATGGTGAGGCGTGAAATCAATTGAGCTGGTTGCCAAGTCATGCCGAGCTTAGTAAATCTTGCTTGTGTGACATTCATGGTCAAATAACCAGTAGGTCGGTTTGTTTTAATTGTCGGAAATTTGTCTGACGTTTCGGATGGTACACCTGTTTATTAGTATGGTGGTTATTGAAATACCCATGATTTAATTAGCTTTGTGTATCCTTTTTATTTGTGTGATCGATGTGTAGCCTAGTAGTATGTTGATCTATAGAATCACAAAACACATTTTAGTAAGTCATAAGACCTTTTGAAATTATGTTCGAGTGAAGGTTTGCCCCTTGTTCTTGCAGTTCAAACAAATATAGCGTATTTGTGTTCATGTTTATTCTAAAGCTATGAGTGGGCATTCGGAGATCTGTTTAATTTCATGCTCTGTCTCAGGACAGTACAGTAAGCTTCCATTGTCACGTGACGACTGGAAGGTAGATACAATATGCCTAGACGTGCCTATTATCTCCTCTATGCCCCAGGGCACTTGGCTTCCTGTCATCCATCACACATTCTTCTGTTCTGTTTATGGGGCTCATCACTCATCCTTCGACGTGAATTTACCCATCAGGCCGAACAGCAGCCTTGAACAGTGTGTCTGGCCAAACAAAGAAACGATGGGGACTATTTTAAGCCCAAAAAAGGCTATGCGATATTCATATGATCAATTGGCTGTTAGATAAACCTTGTGTAAATCCTTCCTGTGTTTAGAAAGCCCCCTGAACGGCAACAATTCAGCACAGCTCCTCCCTTTCCCGCTCCCACCCCCCCTGGCTCCCAAGACACCAGCCCCCCCCCATCCTCCCCCCACCCATCGGGGGAAAGGCTGGGAGTTGGGGCGGGAAAGGCTGGCTTGCCGGGGTTTGTCGCACACTAGGTGTATCTATAGTGAGGTAGTCACTCAATTTTGAGTTTGTGCAGTGTTTTTGAGTGACCGTGTGTGTAAAAAAACGAAACAAAAAAAAGCGCCAGAAGCAGTTCAGTATTGAGGGGTTTTGCTTGCACAGATTAAATCATTATATGGTTAGGGTATTTGTGTCATTGTTCCCACTGGAGCAATTGACTTCAGACGCTCCTCATTTTACATCCTCTCTTTCAAAGGGATTCTGACAAACATTCAGTTTTGCTCTTCAGTGTTTGTGGTTATGAACCCTTGAGTGAGCACATTGCTTTATGGTATTTCATTTTGGCTGTGCTCAATTTGGGATGCTTATCATTACTAACTTATTTCAAAGACAAAGTGAAACAGCAAATTATCTACTGTAAGCCTGGCCCATTGTTATTGTTAACATTGGGACATGAAGGCAAGTCAGGAGGTAACAAAATGCACTAGGCCTAGACACTTGGAAGAAGCAAATCCCACACGTTGTATATTTTTCCTTTAGTCAAGCACAGTTCATCATGGTCAACAGGTACTAAGAAGGACAACTTTTCCATACATTTTATTTGTCTGTATAGCAAAGCTTCCCATTTGCAAAGGTTTTGTCCTTGTAACACTTTCAAAACAACAAGCTGCTTGAATGTAATAACGCTGGGCAACAGAAACGATTTGACATTCCAAGACTTGCCTATACAACGACTGTTGATAAAAGTAAAAAAAGATTACCAAAACCTGCAGCTAAAGTTGGTGCCATCTATTATGTAAGTAGGCTATTCTCTTAAAGAATTGTGAGTTTTGTGGAGCCAGAAGAATGTCTAGTTCATAAGGTGAGAGTAGTGTTTGTACTCTCCATAGGTAAGCATGTAATCTCCTTAATGGAAATTGTCGATAGCAGATTAAAATAGCCCAAGGTGTCATGATTAGCATGAGAGAAAAAACGCACCGTATCCAGGGAAAGTTCACAGTCAGTCTTCATTCCTGAAGTTTTTGTCTGGCAGTTTCCTTAAGGACAATCCGACCAAAGCTTTGTCGGCTTAGATTTTTATTGAGGGCAAGCGCTTCAGTGTTCCCTCTGACAGACTCAATTTACAGAAAGTTCACCAATGTTTAGTACAGAATCCAGGGGCCCCTCGTTTCTGAGATCTCCATTCTTCCCTTGTGTTTGGCTCTTACAGCCCAAACATAATTCATAGAAACTGATGCATGGTGTCCCCTGAAGAATGCAAACTGAAACTCGTATCTTGTCCTCATATCCCTCTCATGGAGGTTGATGCCCTTATATGTCTGTGGGCTTTGTTAATGCCCCAATAGACGATCCTTCACGTCCCTAAACATAACTGACGTGCTCCTCGGGTTTACAGTCCTCGTTCTCCGTCAGGAGCAGTGTGTCGATGACGACACAGCTGGAAGACTGGACGGGTGCTTGTCGTCGCCTCAGAGGGCTCTGGTAATTCACCGGGCCGATGCCGTTCTTCATCCCCCGCTTCATGAAGCGCTTTGAGTTCTCCGCCATAGAGGAACGGAAAGAGATCCGGGTCAAATTCCGTCGCCCGTTCCGCACCGGGGTGTGCCCGTCGGGCCCGTTACCGGCCGTGCTGCTGTAGTTGCAGGTCATGTAGCGCGTGAAAGCCTGGCGGAAGGTCTTGTTGAACAGGGTGTAGACGAGGGGGTTGATGCCCGACGACACGTAGCCCACCCACACAAAGATCTCCATGAGACGCCCGATGACGTTGAGGTCACAGCTGGCACACAGCACTGACGTGACATTGGTGATGAAGAAGGGGCACCACATGACCACAAACAGGAGGAAGACGATGCCCAGCACCTTTGAGGCCCGCTGCTCGTTGCTAAGGTTCTGCATGGACTTTTTGCCCATCGTGGACATGCGGCGAACTGGCATGTCCTTGCATATGAAGGGGGTGTTGGGGTTGGCGCTAGCATTGGAACCCCCTGGAATCTTCTCCCTCCTCAGCCCCTCCAGCATGGCCAGCTTGTCAGCAGGTGAAGTGACCATGGGTATGGGCTGCTCCTTCTGGGAGACCGTGGAGACTGTTGGACGAGTGAAGCGTTGGGTGACCTTTGACCTGAGCAGGTAGACTTTCTTGCGCAGCACCTGGATGGTTAGCAGGTAGATGACCATCATGATGGTTAAAGGGATGAAAAAGGCTGCCAGGGAGCCAAACATGATGAACTCTCGAAAGCTGTCGGGCTTCAACAGGCAGGTGTGGTTGCTGTTAAAGGTGGCGTTGTTTGGCATGTTCCCCAGGCCTTTGATGGGAATTGGTATCGCTATACCTGTAAAAACAGAGATTAATGGTCAACTGGTCAGTCAAAGAATTGTTATTCTGTATTAAATGACTGTTTTATAAAGAACCCATTAACTACAAAGTGTTTTACGAAGAGACAGTTTTAGAAATGTGCTTTTTGGAGGGGATTTGTAGGAGTGTTTAGGGATTCATACTTTTATGGAGGAGGAGAGCAGAGGTAGTAATAGTTTTGAAGGAAAACAACAAACTGGGACTCCTGGAATCTCCAATTTTCTACTCCACGGTCATGTTAACAAACTATAAATTGCCATGCTATAATGGTTCTGACATAGAACATGCACCCTGGCCAAAGAGTCTCTTCTACCGACATTGGCTTCCGAGCTAATTATAAAGCTTGTTCTAGTCATCTGGATTTGCTCAAGTAAAGATATTCAGTAAATCAGAAATCGCACAGGGCCCAGGTATAGCAGTGCTATCTAGAAGGGTCCGAACTGTCCATTGTTGCCATTTAAAAGCAGACTAAACTCTGCCAGGTTTTCACACCACAGTTTCCTGATGCCAAAACCCTCTGGGCTGATGATGTTAACAAGCTGAAGGGTGTTTAATTTCATGTCCCACTGGAAAGCTAATATATAATATATAACAGATCATTAAGAGCAAACCAGTGTGCTAATACACTAGAGGTTCACTGGGCAAGTCATCAACAACGGAGGCTTGGGCTGGAGACTGAATTAATAAAAAGGTCATCAGTCAGGAAATTAAAACAAAGCCCTTTGTCTAACCATCTTTTTGGATTGTGGTACACATGTCTGTATTGGTATAAGCTTCCATGGTGCCATCAAGAAAATAAACCAACTTGCTGTTTGAATTTGTCTTGAATGAAAGCTTTCCCGTTTGTCATGAGAATTCCAGTGGTCCAGCCACTTCATTTATAGACAGTGAAAAGACCAAGTTGGAGTAGTAATATTCAAAGGGCCTATTTATTCATGAGCAAATAAATGCCCTTCTACCTGTTACCTAATTGCATTATGAGGCCTGAATAATGTTGAGATTTTAATTCTGCATTGAGATTTTGTTAAATTAGATGGAGCTTGGTTAAGTTACCTTAAAAGAAAATGAAGGTACTGACTTTGAAAATAGTTTGAACGCTTTAAATAATGTAAATTTTTACAGTGGTTTTGAAATTGTCATTACACTTTTTACAAGTCATTTTTTCTACTGGAAGAAGTCACCTCTTTTCTGCTAGTTTTGTGTAAATGGTCAACTGGATTGTGGAACAGGAACTCCTCTGCCATCTCTCTGATTCTTTGTTACCACCCTAAACCCCTCTGCAGTAGTGAATGTTTATGTCGTTTAGCTTTTATTACTTCCTGCTTTTATTCTGACTGTATAAAAGGGGTCTGCTATGGATCACATTCTAAGAAATCAAGGAGCAATGACATTAGGAATCTTGCCCTCAGGTTTCGGTGCACGCTCTGAACTTTTATAGGGCCGGAGAACGATGGGCAGTGCAGTCATGTGCTTACCGATAGATATTAGCCAGACCAATGCAATCTTGGCTATAGCTTTGGCCCGAGACTTGTACTGACTGTGCTGGATGGGCTTCTTGATGGCAATGTAGCGGTCGAGCGATATGGCACACAGGTGCATGATGGATGCTGTGGAGAACAGGACGTCCAGGAAGAGCCAGATGGGGCAGAGGAAGTCGGGGAGAGGCCATCCCGAATCTGAGGAGACAATGTGAAAATATGCGTTTTTTGGGGGGAAGGTGTCCATTAGACATGCATTCTACACAAATTGCTTGTATTCCATGTGCCACGAGCATTTGGGAGATGTGCAGTGCTGAGGGCTTGGAACCATCTTTCATTTAGGGGGTTTCTGTTCGTTTGGTTGAAGAACAAATACGTTCTTCTAGTCCTTTCCGATAATACCCCCATACATACAAAATACCCCCAGGCCCTTTCTTCCAGAAATCTTTATTTTATATTTCAGAAATAATGGGGGGGGGTTAAATGTTTTGCAATATAGTCAGTTAGCCAGAGCAGTACTTATGTAAAAATGGTGACGCAGAAATGTGTGGTCTAAGAATATCAGTCCATTTAAAGGCATAGCTCTAAGACAAAATGATGTTATTGCAGTGGCCCATTTGCAATGCATTCACATGACATAGATAATGTTGTGGAAATGAGCCACAAAAAGCTCAAGTAAAGTCACCATTTCAGTGTGATGACCTGGTCGGACTCTTGCAAAAACAATGTTGAAATGGGTGTCCTCCATAAGAGCTATATTTGAGTATTTCTATCGTCATTATAATAATTAGTGTTTATTTATTTATTTATTCAATGTCCAATTCCACCAAATACCAGAGTGCAAGCTCTCTGACCTGGGCTATTAATATGCAAAAGCTTTTCAGATTAAATATAAGTGATACTGTTATGAAGGGACTTTTATGGAAATTAATTCAAAATTGAACAGAACACATAATTGGTATTGGTATTTATGGAAAATGTAAGTTAAGGAATGTTAAATAAAAAAAAGTATCCGTGTTTGTAGAAAGAGTGAAATTGTAAACGTCTCTTCAATGCCTGCTGCTTGTGGAGATAAGTGAGCACTGGGAGATTGCTCTGGGTACAGAAAAAGACGCCTGGCTCTAAAATATTTATGCTAATGTTGGCATAAGTTAACCTGGCAGACAAGATATTGTAATTTTATGTGCCAAGGCAAAAATGTTTCCCCTCTTTTCAACATAAACACTTTTTGTGGTGCTGCCTCAAAATCGTGGCACTACGTTGGGCACTTCCCCCACCCATCCTTCAAATAACTTTGGTTAATGGTTCTTTACTGTCACCTGGGCCCTTCTTCAGTACTACCTTTAGGTCTGCACAGTTTACTTTAAACAGTGGAACCATTACATTTTTCAAGGTGTTGACGAAGCCTCATTCATCTGTCCTGCAGATGTGGTCAGAATGCCTTAGGATCCTCACTCTTATAGACAGCAACTGTGAGCCTTGTTCAGGTTCTTTCCCTCTTTTGGAAGTTTAAATTGGTGGACATTCAAAATGTGATTGGGGTCGCAGTCTCATACATTTAGAATATTTGAGATAATGTGTACGATGATTTATGACCTTTTTCTCATGAAAAAAAAAAAACTTTTTTATCCAATGTCATCATCTTGGTGTTTCTCGAGTTTACAGAGGTCCAAGTTTAATAGCAACTATTTACGAGGGGTGTTATGGTCGTTCAGTAACGTTTCGTGTCTTGCTCCTCCTCTGGCATCTTTCAGGTGGGATTTGAATGTTTGCACCAATCCCGCTGTTTGACTGGAGCACACTGTTCTTAACCAAGTCTGGGTGTACACGGGGCCTTTACGAGCTTTCCCCACCAAGTGGCTCTGAAGGGACCATGTGAAGCACTGAACACTGTTTATGTGTCTGGGTCCTCCTGACCTCTCTGCTACCTTCCGTGCAGCGTGCTTCATCTCGATCAAGGCGGGGGCGGCGGCGGGAGGGACAGCGGCTGCCTGCAATAGTCTTTTGAAGGAGAGCATGTGTCTCGACTGGCTGTACAGAAAGACGGAGCTCTGAATGTGCTTGCGCACGCAAACCCCAGCTTCCCCCTCCACACAGCCTAGCCAAGAAGCTACCAGCAGAAAACAACCAGCTTAACCATCTCTGTGGTTGCGAAGGGAGCCTTCTTGTCACAGACGGTCTGAGGTTTCATTCGGCGAAATCAAAACAAGCATGTCGCTTCAAGGAATTCATGTGTACGTTGCCTTGACTTGTACATCTTCCCATATGCCCTGATGGGCTGCATTAAGATTTCATGTGTACGTTGCCTTGACTTGTACATCTTCCCATATGCCCTGATGGGCTGCATTAAGATTTTCATCCGACGACGTGCCCCCCCCCCCCCTCCCTCGTTTTCCTCCTGCCCTACTTTTTGTACGAGACACATGGTTTTTTCGAAAAGAACCATGTGTTCCTTTTTGAATGTAGATCAGATCCCTACACGCATGGATGAGGTTGAGAACATGGAATGACACACGGACGCGGTCATTTATTTAACAAGTAATAAGGAGTAAATGGCCGAGCCCAGTCTCTGGGAGAAAGATGATCTACCGTAACACACAGAAAGGAGCGGGGAGATGTTGAATTCATCACTTTGAAACGCCGCCGTATTTGCACGGCTTCGGCTATTTTTCCCCATTCGATTCAACTGCAAATGTTTAGTCTTGATTTCTCTCCTGCCCCAAGTGAAATTGTGAGACACTTCAGGCAATGTTTGTTTTTTAGGTTCACTTTTTCATTGGGGGAAAGGAGATCCGAGTCACGATGGTTTGGATCTGATAACTCTAGGGTAATGGCATAGCTCACGGAAGTATGTTGTTTGTGGACTGTTATCTTATGTTTCCTCTGTAATTTGTTCATGACTCATCATGTTCAACCAGATATCATCTTGTGTCCTACTCCTAAACCCATCCACTGTAATTATTATACGAATGCGTGCGTATTTCTTGTGCAGTTTATTTACAACAAAAGCAATCCCCCATTGTTGCTAAATGTGGAGGTTATCCTTTTTAATTCAAAGTATGAATGTCGGCCGTCTGCTTTGCCTTGCACATTCACTGGAAATGTGTTTCCATGGTTGGTCGCAGTCAAGCTTTTGTAGTTCCAAGTGCAACTCAGGTCATTTGTGGCCAAGCTAGGGGGAACTGGGTGGCATTGCTATACGGTCAGCGATACAGATATAGAGAATCCAAAGTGGGTCTGATTGAGAAGTATTTTGTATTCTAAATAGTTTTGACCATAGCTTTAGATGCAACGATCGGGCATCAGGTACGTTTGTGACTACAGCACCTATGGACCTCTCAAGGCACTGAGCTTCTCCCTCTGTGGTCTACTTACTGTACAGCACCGTGACCAAGGCAATGGGCATCACCAGGAGTCCCACCAGCAGGTCGGCCATTGCCAGTGACATCAGGAAGTAGTTGGTAGCGTTCTGTAGCTTCCTCTCCAGAGACACAGCCAAGATGACCAGAATGTTGCCCCCGATGGTGGGGATGATGACCATGACCATGAGCAGTGCTGCCCAGCGCAGCTGTGCCCCGGTACCCTCCCCGGGCCCCAAGCCGTTCGGCACCAACGGCGCCGCCTCTGGCTGGGACATGCTGCTGTGGAGGGGGTGGCTAGCCTTGGCGCGGGTTGGGGCTCTGCTCTGGCTGGCTCCGGGAGCTTGGTCAGCATGGTCACGGGGTCCCACAGGCCAGGGCGGCAGGGCGGCAGCTCAGGACCAGCACACGCAGCGATTCATCTCTGGTCTGTCATACAAACCCCAAAAATGGACCCACTTTGCGATCCGAAAATGTGCCGTCGCTCACGGATCCAGATGGAATAGGAATTGGAGATCCTCACCAGAACTCCAACTCCAAAAGGGAAGGCGATAATCCGAGCACAGGTTGTACTTCCACAAGAACTAAGCGGAGATCTCTGATTGGTAGTCCAGGCACCATTTAAAACAAGGAGTGTCTAGTGAAAAACAGGGGGGGGGGGAGAGTTATTGCAAGACATTTTCACCGTATGAATTCCTATTCGTAGACATTTAGAATTATTTAAATTGGAGTTTCCTGTACATCATTAGTATTGATTGCAGCTCTCTGATAATTAGAATATTCATCAAGGACGTACCTGCAACCACAGCTAAACATTTGTTTGTTGTGACATAAACGTGTGTAAAATATGCCAGTGTAGGTTTTTGTAGTTGAAAGTTACCTAACAATTTCTTTATAGGTGCATTTACAATCTGTTTCCAACATAGTAAAATAACATATGAGCTTTCGTAGTTTAACAGTACAATAATTGTTTCTGAATTTATTAGTCATAATACTTTTAAGATACGAACATTTGGACTGCTTTTTCAATGGTGTTTCATCTGTGCCTCCAGAATTACTTCTAAATTGGCACTACATTTATAACCCTTAGAAAGCCTTTGTCACCAGCATATGATTAAAATCATATGGCATCAAGTGTTTACATTCTTGAGGTATTATATCACTTGTCGAGAACAATTAATGACCAATGACTTTGATGGATATTAAAAAGCTTAAGTGAAATAACTAGCCAAATTCCAAATACACAAGTAATCGTATAATACAGCAATATAAAAAATGAGGGTTCATTTGTATCTTACCGTCTCTTCTGGCAGTAGTCTTTTTGTGGTCCACTTTTAGTTTGTCCTCCTGTGGTTCACTGCCATTGCAATCGAAGCTGTTAAATCCTCACTTCTTCGATCAAGCAATACGTTGTGCGTAGGACAAACACCCGGCTCTCCACATAACAACTGAACTTCAATCCTCAGCCAGGGAGAATGGTGCCTGTTTTCTTGCCCCTTCCTATAAATGTTTGCTTCCCTCCAAAATAAGAAAATGTCACCAACAGCCCCTCCTTTATAGAAACAAAAATGATTTCAATTTAGAGCATTCCAGGCGCTGGAATTTCCTACGTCCTTGCTTGTCGGAAGAGCCCCCGATCTGGATGCGCACCAGCTACAGTGATCACAGGTTCAAAAACTTCCAGCTGCTGCGTTTCCCCTCTGTCTCACTCCCTCACCCTGCTTTTCTTTCTCCATCCGCCGCTCTTTGATAGACTTGAACCCCTGCTTGCTCTCTCTCTCTCTCTCCCCCCCCTCCCTCTGCTTGCCCATGAGTCAGGCTCAGGACAAAACAGATGAATGTCTTTGAGCTGGCCGTGTGCCAGTGGTTCTGGGAGGTAATTTCCTTCAACACAGCCGACCTACTGTTTAAATTTGTCACTTTCAGTGCTCTCCTCTAGTAAGGCGAGAGATCGCGGGTGGAGGACAAGGTGATTTTTAGGCTGTTGTAGGCTAAACACTACTAGACGGCATGTCACATTTACGCAACGATTGACCCTCTTTATGATAAATGAATGCTCACCTTCCACCCGGCTAGGATTTAGTCAATATTTAACACATTTCCACATTGCCTACACAAGTGTCCTCCCACCTAACCTGTCATAATATGTACGTGAGTTTGATTTCTGTTTCATCATGTAAAAAATATTTTAAAAAATTAAAGCTGAAATCTAAAATTTGTATTCTGGGAAGGTGTTATAGCCAGGGAAAGGCGTTCTTTGCTTTCTGTGTGAGGCTTGGAAAACGGAACACAAGGTCACAGCCCTCTGGCTTCCACCTGGGCCCTTTTGAAGAACGTCTCGCACACCAAATATTTTCTCCACTCCTAAACCAGCTCAGGTGTTAGTTTCTCGGTGAGAGAGAGAGAGAGAAGGGAAGTATTTTATGAGCTGCCTTTCTGTCTATCTGAGAGCTCTGAGTGTCTCAAATTCCTTTGACCGTCTTGTTTCCCTTCAGAAATCAGCCAGATTAGGCTCTTGATGACTAGCTCATTTGTGACAGCTGGTGTAAAAGACACCCTTCCCTGGAGCCGAGACAAGGCAGTTGACTTTTAATTAGGAGAAAGGTCAGAGGCCACCGCTTCCTTGTCAGGTCCCCAAGTGGAAAGTTTGGTCCTTCTGATCCTCAAATGCAAGGAGAGGCTGAGAGATGCTGTTAGAACTGCTCCAGATCTCTAGATCCAGCCCTGGATACTGCTTAAATAATTCAATTTATATAAATGACTAACATAACACTAACATTCTAATAGTTTGTTAAATATCTATGAAACTGAAAATTCCATTGTGTTGTGTAAGAGGTATACCGTAATGATTTTTGTTTAGAATTTTTTTTTAACTCTTTATAAGCTTGGCACTTTAAACCTATTTTGTTATGACAGTCATAGGAAAGAGGTTTCGCAGCCTCCATTTCCTTGTTGAAACCAACACTGTCCAGGTGCTGTCCATGACTCATTTAGGTAGAACGAATGAGCAGAAAGTTAATCAAATCTTCTACCCTTCATGCATTTGTAATAAATCCCATTATCATCTATTGACCACGAAACAAATGTGACCAGCCCTTTTCTCATTCTATAATATCACCATTTTATTATTTCCAATGACAGGATTTTAACCAATACTAATGCTGCAGCACGTTCTGCGTTTCTCTCTTGGCATCAGTTGCCGTGCGTCGAGACATGACATATTAACTGCTCACGCAAAGATGGGCACTTTCGTAAGCGAGCCTTTACTCTTTGGAGCAATTCAGTTCATCTTGATATTTGTAAAAGAAAAGATGTAGGCATCAAATATGATATTGGCCAGATATGGACAAGTGTCCTGGGTGCACATTTCATTTTGTATTTTAAAATGAGATGGTCTAACCACACACTTAAGATGTTCAGTTTTACATTTACATCTACCTTTTTTATGTCCTCTCAGTGGAAGCATTCATGAAAAAAAATTAAGGCATCTGTGTTACTTTGACCCTGCGAGAAGTGTTTCAGCACTACTGGTCAACCCTGCAATTTTGATTTAATTCAGTTCCTGTCAGTATTACAGAGACTAAGGCTGACATTTAGAGACTTGGGCTTTGATTTCAACTTTACAGGCTTGGTTATATGTTGCTCCACTCCCTTCTCAGTCATAAGATAGAAATGGGTAGGGACATGGATGAAGATTGATTTTTGGATTCACTTAAATTCCCTAACCTTGTGAGTGACCCAAAGAAAATTGGCTCATGTTTGAGAATGGGTCTTCAAATGAAACCCATTGTAAAAGGTTTGACTACTTTGCCGCTCAAACTACTGCAACTCCCTACACACTGATAGCGAAGTTTACCTTTCAGAAATGCATACAAATAACTTCAATAAAACATTTATGTTTTAACTCCTCCCAGTATTTATCTAGATATACACTCTGGGATAACCATAACCCTTACTTCAACAATGAAAACCATGTACTCAATATTAATATCAGGTTTTGTGAAATATCCGAGTTTCAGAAGTCAACCTGGCCACAGCTTTTCCCTTATCTTCCCACCCCGCCTGCTCCAGGAGACAGGGCAGATCTAAGTATAGATGTGTGCTCGTCATCCAGCTACCAGAATAGCATCTTATATCCCTGTTGGTGAAATTGAAAGGCGATCCAGATCTCATGTTGATTGCCATTTGTGATCAAATAAAGCCTCGGTGCTAGTTGAGATGAGCTGCTTAATCCAAGCAGGCCTGTGGAGATTAGACTGCAGGAGAACGCCACTGCAGAAGTGTTGGCTACTAAAGGAGAGAGGCCCTGGGTGGCTTTGCAATTCATTAGCACAGGACTTCATTGAAACCAAAACACTGTTTCAGATTCTGTCAGTGAAACCTAAGGGGATTTTTTCGAATCTGATTACAGCTAGAGATTCTATTATGATGGTGTTGATGAAGGCTTCAGTCCGTTTCTACTGCTTGTTGTTAGGATAAAGTTAGATGCTGGTTTAAATTGGCACTTTAATGGAGTTTGAGCATATGTGTATGTTCACTTTATTTCAACAATTATTATTCTTTTTTAAAAAAATTTATACATGAAACGACCTGTGAAATGCAAGAATGAAATCCTGCATTTGCTCAAACTAAGATGCAAATTATCATGTAATGGAACAGAAAGGATTCCAACTGCAGTAAAGCGTCAGTTGTCTGGGAGAGTTGGCGTTGACGTTTATGCGAGTTGGTGGCAAAGCAATCTTGAAGGATTTGTAGTTTTTGGAGGTCTTTTAAAATAAATCGGTTTACCACCTATCAGTTTTGGATGAATTGCAATTGAAAGCTGACTGATGGACTGGCTATGGCCATAGTACAGGGAACGAAATCGTTCTAGGAACTCGCATGGTAATTTTTTCAATTGGCCCGACACTTTGGACCCAGGCAATGTTGGTGTTATCACCAGCCTTTTACTTCAGACCAGCCAGAGCACGCTCAATAAACTGCAGATGACCTCATCTATGTTTTGTCTGCATGGTCTTTAAGTAAGGAGGCTATGTCTGCCTGGTGACAGTCCTCAAGTCAAGACATTACACTGGTGGTGGATAATGTGTTATATATTCAGAAGGACATCTTTCAGTTACGGTTTTGGCTCAGAGGAAATCCTGTTCTCTTTGAGCAAATTCGGCATACGTTTTTTTTTTTTTTTTGCCTTCAAAAGTTGCATATTTAATTTTCTATATTGCCTAAATGTTTATTGCTAACTATTCAAAAATAACTGATTTTAAGGTATTCACCCAACTGAACTTGGTTAAACTTAGTGCCAAAGTGTCTTGGTGATGGCCTTTGGTCTCAAACCTTAATTTGAGGGAAGAGCAACAAAGTGGATTTCATCTGCTCACTCCAGGACCACTTCAGTCCGGTTAGCGCAGAGCCATTAAGTTAACTTCACATCTGAAGCGCATAATGGCAAATGGCCCTTACCTCCGTACTACGGCGCAATGGTGCTAAGCACTATTGGAGGTGAAAGCCCCAAGCACAGATTTGACTCCCCCTCCAGTCAGCCCACCCTAGTCAGTCTCACCTCAAACGCTACCATACCTCTCCCCCCCCCCCCCAGCCTTTTCCCTCACTGAACAGGAGAGGTAGTGGAGTTGAGGGGTGGGATTAGATGGGGAATGGTCATAATCACCTTGTGTAAATTGTTTAAAGAAACCATCTTGACACAGCTGCCCGGACTAGGGAGAGTTGGTAAAAGGTATTTGAAGCCTCAAAAGAATACGTGCGGAGGATCCTTATAGTGAGAATGTGGGTTCAGATGGTAGCCAGGAAAATGTGATGGGGAACGAGGTCCTGGCAACTCCGCATGAAATGCAAGATGCTAGGAGCTATGGTCTGCAGAGGTTAGCCAGAATGTTAGCTTCACCACAGGGGTAGTGAGGCCGGATAAAAACCCCTGGGTTGAAAGTCTAAGTAAACTGAATTGTTAGCTTCACAACTAGGGTATTTTCTCCGTCTTGGGTGAAGTGGTAGGTTAATGAGATGTGCACTTTGTCAGTGTGTCTTCCCTACAGTACATCTTCATAATCTGTCTCTTCACTTTACATCAGTCTGCTATGACATACTCTCGGACTAGGTGCGAACGGTGCAGACCCATACGGAAATGTTCTTCTTGCAAAATAGTTTTACACGGGAGTTCACATTCCCCAACCAACACTCGCCCTATTTCCTGTTCTCACATGAGTTTGGCCCTTCCTACAACCACAAGAGTATTGCCAGTGCACTGCCTTTAATCTGTTGAGTGACTGTTGTCTGAATATTCCATTGTGTGTATGGCTTTAACTCTGATTCATCATCGTATAATTTCACAATTATCATGGCCTCCCCCAAGTGGATAAATTAATATAAGAAAGCCGGCCAAGTTGACAGAACCTCAGCCTCCTAAAGGATTGACCCCAGACAGGCATCCAGCTAAACTCCTCTTTAATCCCCCCCTGATAAGGATAAATGGTTATCGATTTTGCATGAACGTAGTGCCAAGAATAATCTGCACTCTAACGAGGTGCCTTGTCTCACTCATTCCCAGTGTGCTCAGTCGTTTTAGTTGTGCGGTACCGTTCATTGTTACCCATGCTTGTCTCTCTCTGGTTGTCTCCCGCCCAGGACCCCGGAGCAGTGCCCCAGTGTCGTGTCCCTCCTGTCGGAGAGCTACAACCCCCACGTACGCTGTGGAGCTGCCATGGCCCTCGGCATCTGCTGTGCTGGTACTGGCAACAAGGTGAGATCCTCCCTTTTTTGGAACAAGGCTAAGTTCTATAAACTCCTAACCGTCCTGCAGGGATCCAGCTGTCATTCTCTTCATTTGAGGGTTCTCACTTTTGGGGGATATATAATGTTATTCTTGGATGTGTTGCTGGCCGATCAACTTAACGACTAGGTCAACTTGACAGCCGCTAGCCATTAATTGTACCTTTCATCTTTTTTTGCAAAACATGCCACTAGTTGGGACACCTTGATATTGTGAGCAAGAGTAGTGCATGGAGCTGTAGTTTGTTCACATCAAAAGGTGAGCGCCGTGACACAGGCAGTGTGTTGGGGAACCCTGTTGGGTCTGAGGCACAGGCACGGCATCAGCACAGAAAGAGGCACAGGCACCGCATCAGCACAAAAGGAGGCACAGCCACTGCATCAGCACAAAAGGAGGCACAGCCACTGCATCAGCACAGAAAGAGGCACAGCCAGGCTGGGGCCTGGAGGGGCTCTAAACACACCCAGCTGGCTCCAGGAGGATCTAATATGGGCAGGGGGGATTCAACTACTGTTTACTTGGGAGCTCTGAAGCCAGTGTGACCCAGTGTGGTCCTCTATTTCAGTCTGTTGAATTTGCTGGTCCCCTGAATCCGGGCTGTATATTTTTTTTTATCACAAATGACCCATTATCCGTTAATGTGGTGCGTCGACTAAAGGACGTGCAGTGTTTTGTGCATCCCAAAAAAACAACAATAACCTTTCCCCGCAGACCTGTTTTTGGGTCGTGCCATGTTCTCATTGCAACTTACAATGCAAAAGTTCTGAGCTGGAGCTGTCGAAAGTGCTTATTCCTGTGTAATATTCTGCCATCGTGGTCCATTTGGGGAAGGGAGCTTGTTCGTCACTGATGCAGCGATGACCTGTGCTGTGCACAGGGGTCTTTTTAAGAACCTGGGAAATGAAAAAAGCCCTAGATGCTTACCTCAGACAAGCGGTTGTCTGCCCCTGGTTGGCTAGCAACAACTGCTGTTTTTGCTAGCCCCTCCCTCCCCGTCTTCCTTCAGACCAATTGTTTGCTCTGTGAATGAAGGGCCGGTTCATGTCAATACAATCCGATACCCCAAAAACTCAATTGTGTGGTGTCACATTGTATTTTTTTTATGGCACCGTGAATATGGCGATGAGCAGGAACAACCTAACAAGATTTTGGTTTATTGTTTTGGTGGTCGAGTTGGCATGTCTTTTACCGAGGTGAACACACTGCGGCGAGACTGGTACAGCACGGTCTGGAAGAGATTAGAGGGGAAAGCTCATCGCCAGACCCCAAAAAGGCCTAACGATGCAGGCTGATCATTCTCAGGTGCGGCATAGTCCAAGCAAAGTCATGGTCCATTACAGCTGGGCCATGGATGAAGCCCAGAGAGAATGTTCTGGACTGAGCCCGGCTAGACATGGGACTTGTAAGAGGCTCCAGCGCTCTGACCACCAGTCAGTTTCTCAGTACAGGAGCCCCTGGCCTTCAGGGAGAGGACGGATGATGTTGTGTCTGGAGAAGTGGGTCACCCATTACAAGAGACCACAAGCCCTTGCCATCATTTACACAGCACACCTGGGGGCTTGATTTTTCGAGTTATTTCTGCTCCCCATTTGCACTCGCAATGACAAAAAAAGAAATAACCCGCAGTTAGGCTGTTTAGACTACCTATTCAGAACAAAACCTACCAGTCAATGTGGACATTTTGTGACATCATGAATATTCAAGTGCAAAGCAATTTGGGTCTAGATGGAATGTGCATAATATGCTCACTCTAAATAATTGGACAGTGTGTCACGGTTGCACCTTTTGCACGAGCACATCAAACAGCACGGTACTCTGAAAGAGTAGAGAAGGGTAGGAGGTGGCCATTGCCATTATTTTATTACCTTCAACGTATTTTAACATGAATATTTCATGCAGCCATTTAATTTCAATTTTTTCTGAACCTGAAAAACAACAAGGTTGTCCGTTTACAGTAACGGTCTCCGCTGCATGCTCTGCGTCAGCCGCCGCTCCACATTGGACCCGACAGTAAATGCCCTCAATTAAACCCCACCTGCCGACCAATCAGGAAGGGGATGTGGTCTCCCTGCGTCTGTTCCGCGGATCGTTCCACACCCGGGGTGTTCTGCCGTGCTACACCGTGGCCACGGCAGGCCGAGCAGAAAACCTCGAGTTCCAGGGGTTTATTTTCTTTCCTGCTGCCGTCGCCGGGGTGGTTTGTTTCTCCACACGCCGCAGAGCGGATGGCTCCCTCCTGTGAGCCTGGCAGCGTGGAGTTAGCAGAGCTGCCGGGACAACAGGAGGAGGAAGACTTCTCCGCTGTGGAAAACCAGAGTTATTGATGAGGGGGAGATGGAAAGGAAGGGGGGGGGGGGGGGGGGGGGGGGGGGGCGGTTGGGGTGAGGGCGAGGGCGAGGAGCATGGAGGAAGAATTTGGTCATTCACAGAAAAAAACATTTTTTGTGTTTTTTTTTTCTTCTGTGTTTTAAGTACACAGACGTACTGTTTGCATCTGATAAATGTCATTGTCGTTCATCATTGTCATTAGTGCGCTCTGAAAAAGGTTGCCTCTCCGCGCCAACCTTCCCCTCACTTCAACAGACGGCAAAATACCAGTGTCAAGCATCTTGGCTTCCCCGTTCTGCAATACCGGGTCTTAAGTCTCCGGACCTGGTAAAGCTCTGGTCCAAACATCGCCGCCGGAGACCCTCTTAGCAGGCTGGAGGTCCTCTCTGTTTATCCTCCACAGCCCTCTTCACCTTTAAGAGGCTGAGGCTTTAGCTCTCAGGGGCGCAATGGCTTAAAGGGGCCCATCTAAAGCAAATGGTACTTAGTCCACCCATCTTCCTCCCGTGTGGCAACTCGGCATTGGAGTCATGAACCAAGCATGACATCGGGTTCGCCGCTATTTGTATGGTTTTTAGGCGAGGTAAGACCCTGTGTTGGTGTTTGGTCGCCATATTGTTGATCTGTCCTCACCTTGTCGTTGTGCGTTTCCCTCTCCTACAGGAGGCCATCAACCTGCTGGAGCCCATGACCAACGACCCGGTGAACTACGTGAGGCAGGGCGCCCTCATCGCCTCCGCCCTCATCATGATCCAGCAGACCGAAGTGACCTGCCCCAAGGTGAGGAGGACATCTCAAGTCAGGGGGGGAGGGGGGGGGGAGTCAATTTCCTGGATGTGGTTTTATAGGGTGTTAAGAAAAATGTACACCTCCCAACCATTCGATTTTATTTGAACTTTTTCCCCCAGCTAATCTTCCAAGCCATTAAGCGGCCGTTACGTTACGGGTATCAGTCGAGTGTTGACATGCTCACTGACTTCTGCTGCACTGCCCCCCCCTCCCGCCCTCCCCCTCCATTTAGTGCCGCTGCCTTTCAGCTCAGGGTGGCATTGGTGTGTACCAATGTAGAAAAGGGAACTTGTTTTTTCACACTGCAAGGCAGCAGGCGTCACCGTGCGCTTGTGTTTACCCAAACTGTAAACCCCAACCGTTTTAACTCCCAGCCCTGGGTTTGTTGTGCGGCGTCTATGGATGAAAGTCGCGTGGTTGGAGAAATAATGGCCGGGTGGGCAGATCTGCAGGGTGTTTATGCCCACTCAGCTGTAATGACTGCCTCCCACCTAGAACAAGGTATACGCACCTATGTAAACAAACAGGACTCGCTTTTTTGTTTTGGTTTCTCCCCTTACACGCGTGGCCTTTATGGTTGTTATAATTTTCCAAGACTCGTTTCATGTTTTTAAGTGGCGACGTCATGAATTGCGGCAGGCTGTTTTTAAATGTGCAACCAGGCTGAAGTTTTGAAGGGGCTCTTTGGAACACGAGGAGATTCGGCGCAGTTGCGTTTTAAATCGTTCCCCCCCCCCCCCCCTAACCCGGGAATGTGCCTAGCCTCTCCCACAGGCGGGGAGAACTCACCCACTCCGAGGTAGCATTCGACTTTTACGATTTCACTATGCATATTACCAGTATTTTTCATCCTGTAGCTAGTTATTTGGGCTCCTTAGGCATAGCCTTAGTCTTTCACCTCCTTCCAGCGAGTTGGCAGACTGAGGCGTCTGTGCAAAAGTGGGTAGGGGAAAACATAAAAGGAAGTCTGGAAGAGAGACTCGGAATTAGCCTTCACCTTGCCCTTAAGTGGCTCTCGTAAAGATGTTTCATCCTGCTCTTAATGGCATGAAGGGGAACTGGGACTCTGTATGCCCAAATGTCAGTCCCGGTGCCTTCAACCGCTCTGGCGTGCCGAGCCCTCCTAATTAGACACAGCGCCAGGTTGGACGAAAGGTTGCCCAGATGTGGGAAACGACGGAGCAATGAAAAGGAACAGACTGTCGAACCACGGATCAGACCAACTCCCGGATGGTTTGATTCTGTTGTTCGACCGCCTCGCGCAACGTCGTTCCGTCCGCCGCGCGGGGCGGTCCGTTTTCGGGTGTGCGTGCCGGGTCTGACGTAGCCTGTGTGTTGCCTTTGCCCCTTCCGCCCCGCAGGTGAACCAGTTCCGGCAGCTCTACTCCAAGGTGATCAACGATAAGCACGACGACGTCATGGCCAAGTTCGGTGCCATCCTGGCCCAGGGCATCCTCGACGCAGGTCAGTGTCTTCCGAGGAGACGAGAGGTCAATTAGCGTCCACGGTGCTTGTCCCTTGATTGGTTTGGACCTTTTTCGCTTGCGCTTTCTCTCTGTTGCTCTTTGTCTCTCTCTCTCTGTTTCTTTTCCTCTCTCTCTCTCTGTTTCTCTTCATCTCTCTCTCTCTCTCTTTTCCTTTACTCTATCTCTCTCTCTCTGTCTCTCACTCACTCACTCACACACAGAGACACACGCGTGCTCGCTAACCCCAAAGCTGACCACCCATGTTTTGCGTTTCTTCCCACTGGGAGCGATCATGCAAAGGTGCATTAGCGCCTGGCATGCCCTGCTCCCAGCCCAGCCCCATGGCTCTGTCCCCTCTCCTGTGATGGCTGTTTGTGCGAGCGCCTCGTGCCAGTCCGCCTGTGTTGCCTACAAGCATGTGTGTTTGTGTGCGTGTGAGGTCCCCGGGGAGCTGCATTTCATCACAGCAAGAGCTTGACAGAAACACACACACACACACACACAGATGTGTATATGCATACCCCGAGCGCATGCAAGGGCAGGAGCACATTCTACAGAGTTAACATTGAAGCGTGGGTATTACGTAGAGAGACACCAGAAGGTTCCCTCTGCGCGTGACCCAACACGAGCCAGTGCCATGCTCCACCTAAACGCCAAGACTGCGTTTTCGTTCACCTGTGGTTCCGCGCAGTTCAGTGCAACACTTTGCCTCGCCCACCCTGCCCCGACCCTCGGAATGGGGGGAAAAGGTGGACCCCCGGACCTCCACAGTCATTCACCTTGAATTTGAAAGCCCAGTGCTACGAGAGGAGAAACCTGAAGCTCCCAGTTTCATCAGAAAGCGTGAAGTGTGGGTTAGCGCGGCCTTATTAGTGTGTCGTGGCTAGTGGGCTGGTATTTCGGAGGGGTAATTGTATTAGAAGTGACAGGCGGAAGCCATTAGCTCTCCATGTCATGATCTCGGGGGCTCATTACTCAGGATTTGGACCCACAGAGCTGGTCCCCCCCCGCCCCTCCCCATACCTGCTCTCTCTCCAGTCCCTTCACGCTCATTTAGTCATGTGTTGCAGGAGCCAGCCTCGAGTCCCATTTGGGGCCTGTTCAAACCTGTTTATCCGACGGCAGTACCCCAAGTTAGATCTTTTCTCTGAATGTCGTGGCCGTACAGGTATCTCTGATGTGTACGGTCGTCACCGGGGGATTTTTCTCGCCGCTGACGCAAAGCTTTTGTCACTCGACGCTCGCCGTGTGTGTTTCGAAGAAAGGAAGTTGGACTGGCAAATCGAGAGACGACCAAAACGGATCGGGGTGGTGGGGGGGGGTTCTTTCCCTCGTCAAGGAGCTTTGCTGCTCTTTCTGACGTTTTTAAAGAGCGTTGTGTGCTCGCGCTGCTGTGGCGCGGCGGGGAGAATGTGACTCACCCTGGCGACCGGTAAATCCGTCGGTTTCGGGACATCGAGAGGCAGTGCGAGCTGTCGAAATAAAGACGTCAAATGGTCCAGTCGTCGCTTGAATGACCTCAGGAGTATATGAGCTGGGCGCAGGCATGGAGGGAGCTCATGATTGAACCTCCATTGTCTCTGTGACTTTCCTAAACGGGTTACTCCCTCGTTACTGGGTTTTAGGCTTCTTTTGTTTCTGTTGACATCACCTTGGCCTGAGACTCTGGCCTGATTCAGCCCACCCTCTTAGACACCACTCCTCTCTTCTTTCCTCCTCATCCTCCCCTCTGGCTCTCAACCCTAACCCCTCTCATCCTCTCTCTCTCTCACGCGCGCGCGCACACACACACACACACACAGTAGGGAAGGGCTTTATTCTCACACAAGCTCCCTGCCAGAACATTGTTTCAATGACTTATTTTTGGCCTCTAATCTTGTTAAGATAAAAGGTCATAAATGAGCGACTAATGGAAAACTGAACCCAGGTCCTTGGCTTGGGATTAAGAGAAATCACACTGATTTATTCACACAGATGACCTTTTCTGGGAGGACAGTTGTGAAGGCCCGGTCATGGTCACTGGACTCATTTACTCTCATCTTTGGCACTTTCTCTGATATTAGCACGACAGGTTATATAACCGTTCCTCTGATTCTGGCTAGCGCAAGCATTGGCACACAAGTTTATAGGTTTGGAAAATTGGGAAAGTTAGAGTGATACAATCATTGCTTTTTTTGATGACATATGCTTTTGTGTATACCATTTTGAAAGAGGGATCCCAAGTTAAGAGGCCCAGACAGATGACCTTGTTTTTCCTAACCCGTCCAGGTGGGCGAAACGTGACCATCTCCCTGCAGTCCCGGACGGGCCACACCCACATGCCGTCTGTGGTGGGCCTGCTGGTCTTCACCCAGTTCTGGTTCTGGTTCCCCCTCTCCCACTTCCTGTCCCTGGCATTCACCCCCACCGCCATCATCGGACTCAACAAAGACCTCAAGGTACGGCCCCTCGTTTCTTCCACGCGCCTCCCAAACTGCAGCCTCGGTGTAACCTCCCTGTGTGTGTGTGTGTGAGGGAGAGAAAGAGAGAGAGGTGGCATACTGTGAATTCTATCGACTGACGGGATTTGGTCCCATTGGCCCTGGCACCTCCCCACACGTAGCCTGATACCCAGGGATCAGAGAGACACTCTACCGGCCTTAGCCCGACATGAGAGGGAGTTAACGTCCCTTGTTTTCCAAACGAAAAGCACCTGACACCCGGCGAGGTGTGTGCCGCGTTTACACCCCATATTAGTCGCTCGCGCCGCCTGTGTTGGACCCCCCCCCCCCCCCTCCTGATCCGAGGCCAGCCCAGCTCAGGGAAGAGCCACGGCCGGTGGACCCAGACCGGGAGGAGGCGAGGTGGGGGGCTGACTCTGAGCTTAGCAGTGGAATAAACCGGCTCTTCCATCAGGCGTCACCTGCTCCAGCCCAGACAGCTGGCAATGTGGACGGGCTTTGCGTTGCTGCCGCACACGCCGCTGGTGTCGTTTATCCAGTAGCTCTTGCAATGCCTGGCATCGTAGCCGTGCCAGTCTTTTTGATCAGGGCTGGCCAGCAACCCGGTGCGGAGGCCAGAGAGTCGCCTTGGACGTTGCGCCTACCTCATGGTGTCCCTCGAGTTATGACACGGTCGCAAAGTCTCAGGCACTGAAGGAGCAAGAGTGAAAAAATAAAAATCCATAAAAGAGTAATTGATTTCCTAAGCCTTTCTGATAGTCTTGTTTGCTCGGACTCTCGTCGTTAAGATGGATCGTTCCTGTCAAATGCATGAGGGCCGATGGATGACTGTGGGGGGGTTTGACTTAACAGAATGTTGCGTTAGGTTTGACAGTCTCTCCGTGTCGTCCTGTCCAGATGCCTAAGGTCCAGTATCGCTCCAACTGCAAGCCCTCCACCTTCGCCTACCCACCCGCCCTGGAAGTGCCCAAGGAGAAAGAGAAGGAGAAGGTGAGTCCATGCCAGAAGATGATGTCACCAAAATCACTTTAGTTCATTTTAGTATAATTTCTTTGGGGGGGGGGCCGATATCCACAGAACTCCTATTTAGGACGGGCAGTTTCAGAGCGGTTCGGTTATTGTGGCCATTTTGAACAACGCATCATGTTAGCAGTCAGGCAATGCCTGTGTTGCGTCTGGGCTGTCCAAGTCTTCTCATTCCCCCAACCGAGATGCTCCTTAATAAGATCATCAAAACACAGGCCGTGGTTATTATGTGGATGACTGGTCTCATGCATTTTAAGGGGTCCCGTGTTTGCCGAAGGGTGTTTTTTTGTTGTGGTTTTCAAGCTTTTACTATTATACATCTCAATATCTCTTCATTCACGACTCTGTCCAATCTCCCCCCCCCCCCCCCATTCCCTCTCTCTTATTCGCTGTGCCAGGTGTCTACCGCCGTTCTCTCCATTACTGCCAAGGCCAAGAAGAAGGAGAAGGAGAAGAAAGAGAAGGAGGAGGAAAAGATGGAAGTGGTGAGTTGGGCACGTCAGCCATAGTCTGCCCTCAGTCTGCCCTCAGTCTGCCCTCAGTCTGTCTGTTGTTGGCAGGACAAACGCCATTGTGAATGTTCCTCTTCATTTGACTGCTCTCCTTTTTGTTTTTGACACCTCAGATGAGATGTTTTTAGCTTCCATGGCCCAGTGCCTTCCTGAAGCCCACTTGCAGAGAGCACTCCGTAGAGGGCTGGGGCCATTTGATAAGCAGTGATGTGGTAATGGCTCACAGACCCAGGCCGGCATTGAGAGGCCTCAAGCTCAACCTAGATCCAAGGTGCCTTAAAGAAAGGTGGCCTTAAGGTGTGGCCTTAAAGGTTCACGAGAGAAGTTGCGTAAATAGTCACGGTACCTCGGAAAAGTACAAATGTAATTCATTTTATATACCGTCCATTTAAAAGGATTGTTCATGGATTTGGATTTGTTTATCTAAAAAAAGCATTCTACCATATATTGTGCCTTGGGCTCAATTTGGATTTGTTATGCAAGAGTGATATCTTCTGGAGTGAGACCTAACGTTCCCTTTTTAAAAGGCCTTTCAGCCCCCCTCCTGGAAGAGTCCCACAGCCCTTTCAACTGATGGGACCAACCCAGCCATGACACACACACACACACACAAGGCTCTGTCAGCCCAGAAAGCCAGTCCAGCGTTCAGAGGGTTGGGATCAGACTGATAAGAGGGGCGGCTGTTAAAAGCCCTCCCCCCTTTTCTTCCTTCCACGACACTTGCACGTGTCCCCTAGTTCTAAGGCAGAGAGCCAGGTTTTATTTTACCCTCGCAAGCGGAATGTTCTCCATCATGTGAGTTGTCTCGGTCGTCCAGGGCTACTGGGTCAGTGTCTCCAGATGTGATGTGTTCACACGGTAAGGGGCTGGATCGAGAGGCAGCTGGGACGCACAGAGAGAAGACCGAGGTAGTTGAGGGTTCATTTGGTTTTAACTGCGCCCGTCATTGTCCCAACGGGTCCTCATTCCAATCTAATATCGATCAAGGGGAATGTTCGCTAGCCTGGCAAACCAGAAGAGTCACTTTTCTCCTATCGTAAATAAGTCTTCTGCCTCGAGGTAAACAAATCACTTTGGCTACGGGGGGGGGGGGGGGGGGGGGGGGAGGAGTAGACGGCCCCTTGTCTAAACTTGAGACACGTGTTTTGGATCGACCTCCATTCAACAAGCCAGGTATCACACACACACCACAAAGCCAAGGATGGGGATTGTGATCATGTGTTATCTGGAACCCTAATTGTTGTTTATAGTATGGAGGCTAGACTAAACCATGGGGCTAATCAGTATGTGAGCTCACCCGATTAGGATGGTTTATCCCCTCAGGCTAGATGTCCACCATAGTAACCGTCTCACCAAACACACACACGCAGCGAGGGGAAACATCCTCCTGCTTTTGCCCAATGCCGTGAAGCCTTTGCTCTCAACCCTGAAATGACAAGCTGAGAAGAAGAATGC
The DNA here is from genome assembly GCF_021917145.1 of Hypomesus transpacificus. NCBI lineage: Eukaryota > Metazoa > Chordata > Actinopteri > Osmeriformes > Osmeridae > Hypomesus > Hypomesus transpacificus. Next base: position 3,492,555 of record NC_061075.1, on the reverse strand, counting down.
GAGTGTCGGTCGGGGACCAGGGCAGAGGACTTGATGGAGGTTGCAAACATAAGCTTATTTCGGGCGCCTCCCCCTTTCCTCCAAATGGCTTTTCTATCGAGTTGACTCCCTCGTGTCCGACAGGCCTGGAGGAGGTTACAGCGTTTGAATGTCTGACCAGTGAGCTTTCGTTAAATCGACCCGACGCCACACATCAATTGACACCAAGCAGAGATATGTAGCCTTGTGCCTCGGCCGTGATGGGATTAGACATCCAGTTAGAATCCTCGTTTTGGGGCAACACCTCCAAACACCGCCGAACCCCAATCTGACTCAACTTTTGTAGAGTCGGACAGTTTCACAGAGTTCGTCCCCCTCTCAAATATCTCAGGAAGTCCAGGAGGCAGAGAAGGAGAAGAAAGAAGAGGAGAAAGAGAAAGAGAAGGAGAAGGAGAAAGAGAAGGAGAAGGAGAAGGAGAGGAAGAAGGAGCCTGAGCCTAACTTCCAGCTGCTGGAGAACCCTGCCCGGGTGATGCCCGCGCAGCTCAAAGTCCTCAACATGCCCGAGACCTGCCGCTACCAGCCCTTCAAACCGGTACGTTCTGATGTGTGGTGTGTGTGAGGAAATAAGGGGTCTCTGATGTGTGTATATGGGCCGCGGCGATGAAGCCGTCTTTTTATCGGCCGTCTTTTTCCACCTTTCCCCCCGATCTTAATCTCCCCTGCCGAGAGTCTGACCTCGGGGCGTTGATCTTGGCTTCCCGTGTCCGATCTGGCACGCGACCCTCGTTGACTCGGTGACCAATAAAAAAAAACCCTGGCCCCCGCTACAGTAGACGTTGACCGATTTCCACCATAAACACGAGACAAGCGGGTATTCACCCCACACACTTATAGCACTATCACACTCCCACAAGGTGGAGGGTTTCTGCTGCTCATGTGGGCCCATTAGAGGGCCCATCTTTTGTGACACGGGTCATATCAGGCATGTTTTTCCTTATAAGGCTGTATTCATTTGCACTCCTTGGTAAAGGTCCTTCTTGGTCATATCATTTGCATTTCATGACTTGGACTGATGCCTCTGGTGTTAAGCTGTCATGGTTTGGACAAGACAGATCTTTCCTTCATAGCTGGGTTTGAGTTCATGCGAACACCTTATGGTCATCAAAACGACAATCTTTTTCAAATCCCGAACATAAATGTTTCTTACACTTGTAAATCAGAAGAAAGGCAATATGGTTTGGGAAAGGGCTTCATTTCAATGATTTGGTTTCCTGTAGTCTCCAACAGTATCACACAGACAATATCGTTCTCTATCCCTGGATGCATTCATGAGGGTTAGTTTGTGGCGGACATTTTTATAGTTTATTCCCACTTGACTCCACCCCCTCCCACATTTGCCTCATTGCAAATCAAGCACATAAGCCTGGCTTGATCCTCACTGACAGTTCCTCTTACCGTCACGTGAGCACGTCCGTCCCAAGCTGAGTGCGGCTGACGTTTAAACGGTCGACAGTTTGCCGAGCGGCCCAGGCGCCCCAAAAAGTTGACAATTACAAGGTCCCGCCTCCCCAAGAGCGTGTTGTGTGCGAGTGTTGCCCTATTGGCCGAGAGTAGCCGGTGCGCTCAACCGGATGGGCTTGTGTCTCCGCCACTCCAGCTGCACACGGGCGGCATCATCATCATGAGGGACACCAGCGAGGAGGACGAGGAGCTGGTGGAGCCCGTGTCGGCCCACGGGCCCAAGATCGAGGAGGAGGAGCAGGAGCCGGAGGCCCCGGAGCCCTTCGAGTACGTCGACGAGTAGACGGCCCAGGTAGGTGGCCCTCGCGCGCACACACACACACACACACACACCCTCATCACACACACCCCCTCATGACACACACACACACCCTCATGACACACACACACACCCTCATGACACACACACACACACACCCTCATCACACACACACCCACCCTCATGACACACACACACCCTCATCACACACCCCCTCATCACAACCCCCCTGGTCACCCCCGGTGTCCTCATCTCCAGGCCTTGCCGTACAGCCATAAGATACCTATTCAGGAACTATTTACTTTATCTGTCTCAGTCATGATGATACTGTTCTCAGGTAGTGGGGGTGGATAGACCAGACATGCCAGGTTTTCAGGCATAACCCGATTCCGACACCTCAGTACCTATTGAATGTCAACCAAAACGGCTTTCTGCGAACATACAACAATATCCACCGTCTTTGACCCTGACGTGCTGGAAAGCCGATACCAAATAACAGGCCGGAGGGCAGAACAGTTGGATGTCTTTGTCCTGTGTGGCCAGAGGGAGGGGGGTTCCAGTTCTGTTTGTCTTGGACAGGCCACCCTCGCCTCCCATCGAGGGGTTCACTGTACGTGTGAGGGGAAAAGATGAGGTGCTAACCACCAAATTAGGGGATGTTTAGACAAACGGGCCTTGCCTTAAGGGGGGGGTGGAGGCCTGCAGCTCTACCAGAAGAAAAATCTGTTATGAGCGTCGGGGAGTTTTTTTTCAGTCTTGTTTCAAATTCAGAGCTGCATTTTTTCGAGTTCTCGACTGTTTCAATTCATTCGGTCTGTTTCTGTGTCCTCTTGTGCTCCACAGGTGGCGTCCCAAGGCTCCCGAGTCGGAATCTTCGCATCCCAGCATGCACCTCTTTCTCTCTCTCCCCCCCCCCACCCCCTCCCTCCCTCACTTACAATCCCAACCCCCCCCCCCCCCTACCCCCCACCTCCTCTCCTCCCCACATCCCTCTTTTACATGTTCCGTCCCTGGCCTGGCCCCTCTGTCAGACAGGGAAGGTTTTACATTCTCTCTCGTTAAACGGTATCATTTTCTGTCAGTACAATAAAAAAAAAAAGGATATATATTGGAGGACCGAATCATGTGTGTTTATTTGACTTCCCATATGTGCCGCGTGTACACAGAGTAATCCCTCCTAATCCCACGCGTTTACATTCAGTCAGCACTGTTCTCCCAGAGTAGCTGTTCTGCAGTCAGCCCGCCAGCTCTGCCTAACTCGGAACAGGACTTGCCGTACAAGACCCTGTTACAAGGTTGGTGAGCCTCTCCTCTGGACCTCGATGAAGTGTTGCTGTCTGAAACAAAGTGCCTCTTCATGAACGGACACTGGCTCAAGGTGAAGGACGACCTTTCAATCAGCGTCAGATCGACAGAGTACACTACACACACACACACACACACACACACACGGAAGCACTTCAGAGTTTGACACGGGACGTGTGTAGAAATCCTCACAGGGTTGCAGTTTGTCTGAGCCTCGAGTCACCTCTGCTGTGTGTAACCGATAAACTCCCGTCGGTATGGCGGGGAAGAGGGCGGTCATGTGGATGTGGGTGAACGTAGCGTTGGACACACGGGCTCATGGTGGTGGGGATTTGACTGTTTTCTGCGGAGCTTGTAGATGTACCACTATGGTTGCGTTTGATATTTGACTTGAGCAGTTTAAGACCGCTAGTCATTAGTGCAAAGTCATTTATGTGAAGTCTGCTGTTAAGACGTTCCCTCATATCCATCGAGACAGACATTTGGCTAACTTGGATTTGACGCGAAACGTTGCTGAATTAAGTGACGTGCAAAATGTATAAGAATATTCAAAACAATCGCATAAATGATTGTTCTTAAGTAGCAATTGTTTGGTTTAGCTTGTATTTTTGATTGATATCATGTAAGAATAATGTATCATCCCAAATCCTTTGAGGCTCACTTCAGGCCTCATTGGGATGCATTTGATTTATTTTCAATCCTCTTCCATATTCGACCGTTTCAATTGACTTTAATGTAATAATACTTTAAAGGAGTATTTTTGTTCTTTTATCGTTATAGGAACCAGCTGTTTCTGCCATTGTGTGCATTTGCTCCAGAACCAGTAAGTTTTTGCAGACAACACTTTATCTATGTCTTATGGAAGTATGTGAACCTGATGCAATCTCACTTAGAAGTAGGCTGCTGGACTTATTTCAAAGGCACCCTCCAAGGAATTTACTCGGTGAATTTCCTATTTAATCCAAGTTATCTGCACTGGTGCCAGCGTGTGAATTAGTTGATCAATGAGAGATGTCTGGGTCAGAACTGTTGTAGGAAAGAACTTGACTCTTTCCTCTAGCTTAAGATATAATCATACTTTTGAAAAATGTGTGTTTATATGGAAAGGACTCTCGGAAATAACAATATGCGGTAAAGACAATTGTTTTCTGCATGATATGTTGTGTAATGGGGCTCTTGAGACGCAAATGTTTTTCTGCAACCAGTAAAACATCAGCCATAAATGTCAAACTCCTGTGCTGCTACTTTAATTACTGCTAAGAGAGATTTTGTTGCGCTCCATTTCCACTAGTTAAGTCACACGACAGACCACTTATTGCCCAAATTCATTGACCCATCCACTACTCACGTGTAAGCATGCTGCAGTCATAACAGCCTTTTTTATTTGGTCTGAAAGGGACTGATTCACTGGCTAGTCGATTGCTGTTGGACGTGGAATGGCGTTGAGGGTAGACGTGCAACAAATATATCCGTAAATTAACCTGGTCAAACTACGTTTCTTCAGGTTAGTTCAGTAGGTTAAATATAGACTCATGGGGTCATGAGGGCAATGTGTCTGGGGTTGAGGGGTGGACGATGCATCACACATGCCTAAAGACGCCCTGCTTTCCTTAAACCGAGGAAACATTTAGTCATGGTGCAGACCTCCCTTTCTCCCGCCTTGTTTTCCGAAGATGAGACCGACCGCCTGGGCCTTCTTCACTTCCCGTATGCCGCAGCGATGCGGGTGGGACGCCTCGATTGGTCAAAAGGGTAGAGAGAAAAAAACGCTCTCTATTCCTGGAAGGAACTCGTAAATCAGACGAGTTCTTTCTTCGGATCAGACTTTCATATTTCGATGTTGGTCTTCTCTTTGTCCTTGGTGACCTAGCCACCATGTATCATTAGAGCAGTGGACAAACAAGGTCAAGTTTGAGGAGCTTTCGATACCCTTCAAGACAAGTCATGTACTTTTTCAGGTCTTTGTCAACGGTAATAACTTCAGTCTGTTGGGATCTGACGCTGTTTTGCGTTTAAGCTTGATAGTTTGCGTGAAGTCAATGGTCCATCTCATGTCTTTTCTCGGATGTAATCCACATCACCATACAAGGCAACACTATCCCACGGTTGCGTCGTCGGGCCAGGGCGAGCCATGAACCCCGGGGGAGTAATTGCAAGCAGGCGATAGACCGGCGCCTCCAAAGTCTGTCAGCGAACTGACGAACCAACCAGAGGGGGAGGGACGACGAGGTGGTGTGGGATGGAGGAAGGGCGCCGCGCATACCTTTTGGCTTTCCGGCCCATGTAGTCACCGTCTGTCGAAACCGTGATGAGTAAGCGTCGATGACAGGGTCGGCTGGTCAACGGCACCCTCGTGTTGTTTAGGTAAACAAGCGGACCCACCAGATGGACAGTGACCTCCAGAGTTTTTGTGGGAAGGGGGAGGTAGGGGAGGAAGCTGGAGCCTTCGATGTGGGAGGCTATCTACTTAAAAGCAGGGTCGAGGCCCCAAAGAGTGTCTGCTTGACTTCACAGACCATCGAGTGACACGCAGTCGGTGCGTGCTGTTCGGACAGGACAAGACTGTTTGGACTTGCCTTGTGGAGATTCCAGATTTAACAGCCCTAGGAGAGACGCTGTGGATTTTGGCCGCGGTCAACCTGACTGGTTCCTCCTAAATTTCCCCGTATCTCAGAGAACCGGTGGGACAGAATGACCCTGGCACTAGTTGTTTTAGGGGAATATGAAAAGATTGGACTTTAGACTCTGAAGTGATGGATGACAAATACCAGGCATCCTGGCAGAGAAGATTGGTTTCAGCAAAGATCTTCGCCCAAAGGCTTGTTACACCACACACCTCACATTTAGACTCTTTCCTAATTTTTATGACAAAGAAAGAAAAAAGAAGCTTATACTCATGCTTTCCATCTTTGCTGCCCCTCTTACAGTCCTTTTAAGACTTCCATTTTATGAACACTGCTTTGGCGCTGGAAGATGGACATCATGTTTGTCTGCACAGGCACGAAATATGTCTCTACGTTAAAGAGAAATACTGTAAGGGCGACATGACACACAAGCTTGCAGTACAAGTGCCTGTTCACACGCAAGGTAGCTTTCCTTTGTTTACACGAAGGGGCTTACGTCTGATTCCAGTCACCCCTGCAACGGGAGCGCCGCTGCTGCTTTTCCAGGTGGTCAGGCTCTGTTCAGTAAGACCCGACCCCTCATCTTCCTGTACTTCCACTAACACAGGACCGAATACCTTGACCTCTTACTTCTGTGGACCTTCCAGTTGGGCTGGGTTTCAGCTGTTCGAATGGCACACTCATCCCACCCATGCTGCGCGGCAGCGAGGGGAACTTGTCTGGAGGAACCGGGTGGGGGGGGTTCGTGGGGAGGGGGGTGCTCCCACTACCGTGGGTTATCTTCGAGTCAAGCTCCGCCCCTCTGGGCTGACGAGGCAGCACTAGCGTTCCCAGTCCGTCAGTTACCACATGCGCTGTGTGTTTACCCAGCCTCGCCATGCCTCTATGACCACAATTTGGAGGCTGTTGGTAGAGGACTTGTCCTTTGGGCTCCGATAAGACAACCCATGTCAAAACATTGTCTGGGGGGTTCTGTAATCCCCCTCCTCCTCCACCCCGGGTTCACCCCCCATGACAGCTGAGCAAGACGAGTGACAGAACTGACAAGGAGGCCCTGCTTCAGTACCACTACACATGTCATTGTCCTTAGTTACGCCTTCCATCTCCTGTTAGCTCTATGCTTCATCTTCGGGGTGTAGGATTGGGGATTTCTCTTGGCCTCTGCGCCACATCTGTAAGTAGGAACTAGCTAGTTGGTTCCAAGGGGAAGGGATGCCATTGGCCAGACTCTCAAGCTTTTTAACCCTCCTCCAGTATGGGTTCTCCTGGCCTTGGCAGCCGGAGGGATGTCCTGGGACTCTGAACAGCTGGAGGCCAGACCCGGTGCTGGTGGAGCCGGGCTCGTTCTTTCCCTAGCCGGGCCGTCCCGCTGGAAAGGCTTGACCGCTGGCTGCCCACCGGGGTGTGGAGGGCAGGCCTCCAGGGAACCCCACGTTCATAAAGAGACTGTGGGGGGGGGGGGGGGGGGTGAGGGAGGCCGTCTCATTCTGGGAAGCTGGTCTGGAGACATAATCTAAACAGCAGAGCTGGAGTGGGAAGTAGCGAGTGAGAGGAGGAAGAGGTGGGGATGGGGGACGGTGGGCGAGGGAGTGTGGTGGAGGTCGGAAGGATTTCGCGGCATGAACCGAAATGCCTGGAACACTGTCTATTCATACTGCCTTTCTATTTAGCATCAGCTTTTAGAAAATACAAGCTGGACTGTTTGGATTCACTGTGCCCGGCCGTTCCTAAACATGAACTCCTAGCCATTCTTTCACAGTGAACTCATGAACAGTCTTCCCGTTAGCTTGTTGAGTTGTGTGGACGTGGGAGGACAGAAGGCTATCGCCTGTTGCTAATGACTTCTGTCTGGCATGAACACATCTGAAAGGGAAAGATGGTTGTTCTCCTGTCTGAAGACATTCTTTGTCTGTCCTGTTACTGTATGTAACCCTTAGGGATTTGATTGTTTTGACCTTAAAACTGGCTTGATTTTTGTATTATTATTTCTGTGTATGTATAGGTGCTATATAATTGTCAAACATAATATATATATATATAGCTTTATTCACAGAATGCATATACATGAATTTTCACATTACTAAAGGACACATTTGTTTGTTTATACACAACTGACATCACTGTATCTTAAAAAAAGTTTGATTAATTATTGATGAAGATACAACATTTGTGGCAAGGTTTCAAGGTAAGGCTAAATTCATTTAGCAACCTACATAGCTAGCGAACAGGGGTGGACAATGTAGTTTCAGTTTTGCTCCGTTTATCTTTCCAAGAATTATGTAACGTGACAACTTGCTGGTTCACCGATTGTAATATTTTTTTCTATATTCAGGGTTCCCGCGGGGTCTTAAAAAGTCTTAAATTCTGAACTTTGAATTTAAGGCCTTAAAACGTCTTAAACTGCCAGATTTTCACCCGAGGTCTTAAATTCCATTTAGTCAGCTTTAAAAAAGGTTATACCCTCGTTCATTTCAAGAAACAATGGCCGTAGAAAGTTATTACAAAGTAGCAAAAAAGTATTGTCGTAGCCTACAAACCAGAGCTCTAGAGCAGTGGTTCCCAACCCTGGTCCTCGGGACCCAGCTCAGCAGAAGCCTGTTAACAACCATTCATTTGAATCAGGTGTGTTGGAGCAGGGAAACACCTTAAACATGCAGGACAGGGGGTCCCGAGGACCAGGGTTGGGAACCACTCCTCTAGAGTCCAGGGTTCGAATTATGGGGGGGCTTGGGGGGGTTGACACATTTATATATCGTTCTTACCTGTAATAGTAAATATTACTTTCAGCCCTGGAGAAGAAGCTGACCCCCACGATAATCATTGTATAATTTGCACTCTTTTTTTAAACCAAACTAAAGAGAATCTTCCTGAGATTAACAAGCGTTTGGCGGCGAGGAGAGAGACGATATTTATGGTTTTTGAACATATAGTCTCTTTTAACTCTGACTCTGAACTCAGACTGTTGTAGTCATTTCTTATTGTATGTCTTTTATATTGCATTTGTTTTGTGCTATGTTTTGTATTGTGCTATGGAAAGATTTTTAACTGATATCAGTTAAATCATTTATTGGTTTGAGCGAGATTTGAACCAGGGGTTTGGCAGTATACTCGATGGTACACATGCTTACACCACTGAGGGTTCCTGCAAAGTTACTTTCTACAAGACAGTGTAATTGCCCTTATGACACTACTAAATGTCAAAGGAGAACTGCCTTCTAATCATACAAAACAAGTGAAAGTTTGCTGAAGGATTTTTAAGAACTCGTTCACAAAATACAGTGATGATAAGTACACTTTCTTTGAATAGACTTATTTCTGCGACACGGATACATATTAAACAGAAATGTACATCTTAACGTCTATTAGGGGTCGGAATCTTTTGGTCCTTCACAATTCGATAAAAATCGATTCACAATCGATTTTTTTTAATTAAATTGCAATTCAATATATGCTCACCTAAAAAAATATTGTGAATCGCTAGAAGACTGAATCGAGATTCATATGATTTCCCCCACCCCTAGTAATTAGTGCTGAATTAAATAAAATGTGGTTACTAATGTTATTGCTTCATCTTAATTAATGTAAAGCTTTTTCAATGACTAAATTAATTGAAATATAACTTTTTTCAGAATTTCTTTGATTTGAATATTTTGGGGGGTTATGCGTTGTGTAGGTCTTAAAATGTCTTTAAAAAGTCTTAAATTTGACTTACTGAAACCTACAGGAATCCTATATATTACTGTGTCTAATATGACCATCAGTGAAATATGTAGGACTTCTCAACCTTGAGTTGGATAACGACCTATTAATTTGAATGTCAAGTGCTGTCAAATTTACTGTATAATTGGTATACTACCACTAGACCAAAGCATTATAAAGTTAATACACTTTATGCAGTGTTTAATGTGGTATATCATCAATTTGATTATTTTCTACTATTTAGACAGTTGGAGTTAAATACAGTATTTACTTTTATATCAATTACATCTTGTAAATGTATCAATAGTTTTCATTCAAAAAAGTTATCTTCTATTCAAAAGAAATTCCCAATGTTGATAGATGTAATGATCCTTTAAAATAGTGCGTTTGTGTCTCCATGCCGTAACCTAGGAGATGAAGCCCCTGGCAGGCTCCGTGCTACACGAAGACCTTTGGATGTCGCAGATGGGCGAGCGGCATTAATGGACCATGTCCTCTCACTGCGTGTTCACATTTCTTTTCTTTATCGAGGGGAATCATCTCCAGCTGCGGCCCTCCACCTCTCTGCAGGGGAGCACACCACAGAGCTCTCCTGGAAAGAGCACCAGGAGTGCACGGCCCCTGCCCACACACGAGGCCCAGAGGCTGGGTCGAGGTACAGTAGCCCAACAGCCCACATCTACGCTAGAGACTGGACAGTACAGCTAGATTGTGCCTTCCTCAACATTTAAATCCTGAAAATCTTACTATGGAAACTCTTCATTCAAATACTTAGCCTAGTTCTTTCTCTTGCCGTATTAAGCCACATTTAATGTACACGTTTTGTACCAAATCTGCCCCAATGGCACAAAGACAACAGTATATGACACTAAACAAACACTGCAAACAGATCGTGGGCCAGTTCTAGATAAATGGTTTATTTGTAAGTCATCTGCGTTGGTGTCAAATGTCCCAAAACATAATGTTTTCAAACAAACACGGACGTGTACACTGAGGTAACGGCATCTCATCGTAAGAATGCGACAACACACCAGTAGAAATAAACAGACCGTCATTGTTTGCGTGGTGAGGGAGGAAGGCTTTTTGGTGACATCATGCTAAGGACTGCTGGAGATCCTCAGAGACACGTTGTTGTTTGTGTTCCCACATCCATGATGGTGGAACTTCAGCCCGTGGTGATGTAAGCCATGAAGTCAAGCGGGCAGCGCTGTCCCAAGTACGGTTTGGTGAGTTTTTGTAGTGGGGGGGGGGGTGGGGGATCAGAAATTCTATTCAATTTTGCACTACAATTTTCTTTTCAAGTCGGAATGACAGAGTAATTCACAGCGGTAATAAACTGCATTATAAAATCAAAAGAACAAGCAAACAAATGGTTCAATATTCGGCAAAGTATCTTCAGTCCATGATTTGTAGTACATGCAATCAGTCCTTTAAAATGTATACTGAGAATATACATTACTTTAGTGGTATACAGAAGGGTGATATAAAATGGGATAACATTACACAATAATAAAAAGAACAGCATTTACAAAAGCTTATTTAATGATTCAAGTACCACTAATTTTATAATTAAGTTCTCAAGAGTCATATTCAAAAGCATCTTTACAATGTACAAGATATGTACTGTATCCCATGTTGCACTGAAGAGCACTTCAGTGTGGTCATTGACATGAAGACAGAAAATTAGGTATTAGGTGTTCACCCAAGGTAATGTTTTTATGTTCATTTTGATGGTCTGGAGGTCAAGGTCAAATGAGTTGTCCTAGCACCATATGTTGCATATTATCTAAGGGTAGCCTCCATTCTAATGTGTGTGGGCTAAATGATCAACTAATCAATTGTACTTCATACAGAGGACCCAACATGTATATTCCGATGATCTTTTGTTCATTACTAGTTCCAAGCCTTTGGGATGTTGAAAGGGCAATGCTAAATATTATTGCTCCCGAGAAACCTAATGATTCCAACAAAATCTTGCATCAGAAAGAAACTGATCATAAAATTATGAACATTTTACACACACAATCAGTATCTATAAAAGTTTTTTTTTTTCTTCTTAACATTGTCACACTATGATCAAATCTCAATTTTGACAATGTGTGCGTTCCACACCAACTGTAAAGTAATTCACACTTCAAAGTTTCACCTTCATAACAGGTAAACATCAGTGATAACTTAAGACAAAAGGATTGGTGCAAATAAGTGTCTTACTTACCTTACACCCATGAAAAGGGGTTGACCGGTGAAGATGACCCTCAAACACTGTCTACACAAGTCATTAAACAGACAAATCTGTGAAAATGTGTCATTAAACTGAGTGTACAGTACATTAAGTACAAAAAAAACAAAATAAAACAAAAAATAAAATGGGACGGTAAAAGTGATTTTAGCGCTGGAATAGAACTGAATGTCTTTCCAACTTTATTGCTGGGGGGGGGAGGCGGGAGTCCATCCATAAAAATATTGTTTCTAGGTGTCTGTGCACTCAACTGTGCTTCACGGCTAAATGGTTAAGAAAATCTGGCAAACCCTTTAAACGGTTCTTATGTACCGTTCACGTAAGCACTGGGATATGCTGCGACTTGTTCCAGTTCACGTTGCTAAAATGTATTTCTTCGTATGATATGAAATGAGTCTGAATAGAATTCATTACTGACAGGTTTAGGTTGTGGTGGCCTGGGCCTTCCATACTGCAGCGGAGATCAGAACAATTCCGGGTGCTTTGAGAAACTTCCAGATGGGCCGGAACCAGAACGTTGGAGCTGGAACCGTCTACTGGTGTCAAGGCCTGGGTAGGTCGTACTGCTGGTAACGGTTCAGCTTGTCTGGGTCATTTGACGCCATGTGGGAAAAGTCCTGGAAAATGTCTTGGTAGGTTTCGTCTCCTGCAAGGACAACATAAACCACGACAGCGTGATGAGTTATTTAAGCACGGGAGAAGAGGAGAAAACAAGTTGTGTACATTTCATTAGTCAACACAATATCAAAGTACATACGGTATAATGAAGGTTTGGAAATCTCCTGCACGTCAGAGTTGAGGAAAAAAAAGCCAGATGGAATGATAGAAAGTGAAGTTAGCCATACCTGCTAACGCCAGCGGGGCTGGACAGGAAGATACAGCAGTATGGAAGACGAGAGGAGGGCGAAAGCTGTAGCCACAAGTTGTCAGCATAGTGGAAATCAACAACAAGAGGCAAAGAGTACTGTGTTGCAGAGAATAGTGTAGTGTAGAAAGAAAGACTAGGCCACAAGATTAGTTTAGTTAACAACTGTATTGTATTTAAAGTGCAGGTCTATGTACAAAAATACAGCTGTGTTGGCCTCAGCATCCCACAGAAATGAGAGAACAGAAAAAAGGCACCAACTCGGGGGGGGGGGGGGGAGAGGAAAAGAAACGGGACAGGAAAGATGCAGAAAGATCGAGCTATGACAGTGATGACAGTGCATGTTAAAGAGAGATTCGAGTTTCAACCTCAAGTCGGTCTGACCACATTCGTACGCTTAACCTGGTACTAACATGGAGAGGGATTGTCCTTTTGTTTTTATGAGAAAGTAGAGACATGCATCCTACACTGGGCTGAACTCGCGTTCACATTCATCACAGGTCTGCCCTTCAACACTTCATTATTCACCAACTAATTAGTGTGTGTGTTGAGGGGCTGAGAGTTGGCAAATCAGTGTCACGTTGGAAGACAGATTTTCAGCCTTGGAGGATTTAGCCTCGAACAACGAAACCAAATCTTTTGTGTTCATTTCCTCCCCTCCTCAGCCATCTTCAAATTAAATACCATGTCTAGTAGTTCTGCCCATTGTGAAGTTCTGCCTTTCTCAGTCCCCCCCTCACTGTTACTACAACACCTGCATAGTGTGTCTGCTGTTGACCTTAAGGCGATAACAGTTCTCCCACATTTGATATAAAGCAAGACAAGCAAAGAACAACAGTCTCATCCAATCAAGTGTCTGTCCTGTCATAGGTCCAAACGCTTGCGATTATTGAATGAATCTACACATCGAAAAGGAACACAAAAAGACCCCAATGCTAGTCCACTGAGTAGTATATCTATGACATCTAGAACACCAGACCCCAAAATGAAGTAGGCTGGTCTTTGCTGTGGACAAACCTGTGACCTAAACAGCCATTTCAACATGTTAACAGTTAGCCCCCATCGTTTACAAACCTCACGTAAATGGGGAATTTGTGAATGCAGCACTCCCTCCTGTGGTCACTAGAGGTAGGACTTGCGTTTCTTCTACCCTGCCTGTGTATAAAAATCTCTATGGTTCACATCCATAGACACCCGCGAAAGCTTTAACTCCCAAGAATACATTTCAACTCATCACCACAATCACAAACAACCACCACTACTGAACGCACTATTGAACGCAACTCGACACACACTAGCTCTTCTTCACGAGTAGAAATGCTGTATCCACTTCATGATTGGCAGGCCTGAATGAGCATCCAGCTGCATCAGCTAATCAAAGTGCTTCCGTGCTTATTAACCAAATCCTAACCGGCCAGGGGCTAGAGATAAGAGATGAAAGAGGAGAATATATATATATATATATAATATTCATTCATTGTTAACTAACACTTGAGGGAGCATAATATTAAATCTACATTCACATTTGAATGCCCTTTAAAATTTGTTTTCAAGCTCCTATAAAATGGAAGTAGGTAATACTAGTATGTGTTAAAATGCTGTACATGGTTACACGTTGGTTCTAAGCTACCACACTTGCGTTTTGGTGCCCTGTACCATCTCAATGTCTCTTTTAAACACGCCCCTACGACAACGTCCACAAACATTTAAGACCTTTTCACTGACTCTCTCAAAAGAACCGGTCTCTCCAAAGAACAGTCTATTCTGACAGTTTGCATACACTCGGTAGGTTGACTACTAACCAAGTCCACAAAAGTTTCTTGAAACAAGTGTGTACAGCTCAAAATAAAAACAAGGATGCAAACACAGATGCCTCATTGCAAACATCCTTACGCAGTGAGTTTCCCCCCAAAACACTGTCCCATTACCACAGCACTCAACTCTACATACTATACAGTTTGACACTGAATATGATATACAATGCATGTGATATATAACATAGAATGCATGTCTCTGTACAGTACATCATTTACATCAATTATTATCCTTATATGATTTAAATGTTTCTATATAATAAAAAAAAAGCTATCTTAAAATAGATGTTCTGTCGCCAGGCATATCAACTTCACATGAGTAAAATCCATAGGTAAACGAGACGAGGTTGACACACCGTAATGACGATTAAAAAGGTTCAAAACGAGTCAAACAAGACTATTTGAAAGAGGAGGGGGGTTAAGACTAACCGTAAGAAAGAACCGAACGAGCATGGAACACATTGAAATATTGCATAACCATTATAAGGAATGTGCATAAATATGTCCTCAACATAATCGACAACGCGTTTTTAAACAAAAGGGTTTTCGGACCCGTGTGATGGTCCAAAAAACCTTTAGTTGAAAATCACTGTGGTGGGGGGGGGGGGGGGGGGGGGGGGGGGGGGGGGTCTCCTCGGGGCGCAGCGAGGCTGACACAGTACTGGCTCCGAGACACGGGGGCTGTTTGATAGCCGGCCAGGACGCCGCGGTTCGGCGACTTGAAACAGAACAGCTACCGTTTGAAGTCTCCCGCCTGTTCGTCCAGCCGTCAAAACAACTGGTTCGACGGTTAATGGCTTTGAACTGGTCACATAAACTAAAAGTGGAGCCGCCGACTAGGTCCACCCGGCGTAGGGTTCCCTGGCAGCAGACAGGTCCTCAGAAGGGGCTATTGCACAGGACATACTGTACAAGTACAGGATATCTAGGGAGTAAATCTAGACTTCGGCCCCTCCCCTTCTGTTTTTTTTGTTGCTTCTCCTTAACAGGTAGAGTGCACAGGGTTAGATAACAAGCCACCCTTCAAATTCTGGACGCCTATGACCCGACGCAACCCAGTCACTGATCTCATGGCCTGTTTGAGAAACTGCACTGTCCTATGGGGTCAATTTTCAGCAGCTGAGTACCATTATACAAGCCCTCTTAGAAACGTTTTTTTTTTCTTTTTTTTCTTTCAGAATTCTATTGGTGGGAGGGGGGGGGGGTGAGGCCTTCTAGCCTAGGGCTCATCCAGCTGCAGGCTAATGAACTCCTGCATACACTTCCTGTACTGCATCTCGGTGGGGCTGTTGGTAGGATATTGACCTGATTGGCTGTAGGGCCCCTCCGCCTCACGCATCTCCTCGTTCATCTTGGCCAATCGCAGCCTGTTGATAGGGCAAGGGAAAAGGAAGTTAAGGACAGTTACTTTTACAGTTACAAATAGACAGAACTCCTAATGTGATAAATGAAAGGAAAGGGCTTAACAGGGTACATTAGTGAACAGTCCCCCCCAAATGTATGTTAATGGTTCAGCCCACGCAACTTACAATGTGACTATGTCAGCATTGGCCGCATCCACCGCCATGGACAGGGGGGTTTTCTCCTCGATGTCTGCCGCATTCTGATTGGCTCCTCTTTTCAAGAATAAACATACTTGTCTATAATGGGGGATTAAAAACCACAGGAATCATTGTCAGGCCAGGACAGGAATTTAAATCAGATCATGGATGACTCTTCATCTATTAATCACACCTTAATTAACCTCACACAGGGAGGTGATGTGGCAGGGACACACAGTTAACAAACAGGCCCAGCTGGGGCTTGGACAGAACCACCAAATAAAGCCTCGTGCAAGGAGGAGGGCTGTCGCGTGGCCTGAGGCAGGCCCTGGAGGCAGGCCCTGGAGGCATGTGGGCACACTCACCCCGTGTGGCCCAGGATGGTGGCGTGGTGCAGGGGCCCTCGGCCCTGGGCGTCCTGCTGGTTGACGTTGGCGGCGTTCTGGAGCAGGAACTCGCAGGTGACCAACGAGCCCTTGAAAATCGGCACAGGACCAGATGCGTCAAAAGACCAGTCAAAGGCGTACAATGGAGTAACATGACACACAGAAACAACGTATTCCTTCAGGCTCCCAATAATAACAACAAACACGGCAAGGGGGGGTCAATGCACATCCTGTGTTCCAACAGTCCTGTAAGGCAGATTTTCTGTGTACATGTACAGCCTAAGTATCTGTAAGGTCAAGAGGTCATGCAGAGAGGCCTCTCTGAGCAGACTATAGCACACAGCCCAGACAGTTAGGAGACTATGAGGCAAAACATGTACGAACTGGGACTTGAATGTAATTAACGACCACCTCAGCTGCTGAATGCTCTAGTGCAGTGGTTCTCAAACTGTGGTACGCGTGCCCCCTTCTAGTGGTACGCGGAGGAATATCAGAAATATTTAAATACCTTAACTATGATATCATTGTAATGTGATTTTAAACATTTTTGCCTTCCCTATAATATTTTTGTTTCGAAACAAAAATAAATGTTGCGCCACCTGACGGTTCTCGGGTAGTGGCGCATGCAAACATCCACGATAGTTGCTGCACGAACTGTGTAGCTCAATAGGGCAGGGCTCCAGACTGCGACCAAATGGTTGCATTTTGCGACCAGTTTTGAGACAGTGCAAGCATTGTTTACAAGCACTCACGCATGTGAGTTTGAGAAGTTTGAGAACCACTGCTCTAGTGTATCAGTGTACTGACCACTGAAGACCCGTTGAGGAAGTAATTCTGTGCATTCTAAATCTGTACTGTCCAACTCATGTATTTTTGCATAGAGTTTTCCCTCATGCCATCAGTTTGTCTTGAACTGATTGTTTGATCCGGATACTCGACTTATAAACCAAAGTCAAACTCCTTCGGCCTGCTTTCTTCAGAATAACCTCCTTGTCAAGTCCTCTAGTCCTAGTGGCTCGGCGCGTGGACACGGCCTCTTACCCCCTGCACGGCCATGATGAGGGGGGTCCTCTTGTCGTGCTCCGTGTTGACCCAGTTGACCTCGGCGCCGTGGGCCAGGGCCTCGGCCATGTCGGGCAGGCTGCGGGCGCAGGAGGCCCAGTACAGCTGCAGGCCCGGGGAGTACTCCTTGGGCTCGTAGAACACCACCACATCCTTGCAGGGGGACGGCGGGGGCAGGGTGGAGGGCATGGCCATAGGGGGGGGCTCGGCCGCTTCTGGAGGGGAGGCGGGGGAGGGAGGGAGGAGATGGAGGTGTCAGTGGGCTGTTGACAACTGTCTGGACGACGCAGCAAACGGGGTAGCTCAGTGGTTAGAGCATTCGACTGCAGGTTAAAAGGTTGCCTGTGCAAATCCTCCGCTGTACTTCACTTTGGATAAATTTGGATACATTACGAATGCTATGTATTGTATATCTAAGAGCCACATTCATTCTAGGCAGAAGGAGATTTTGCTGAATATTTGCACCCCCCCAGTCCAGCGTACACGCGTTGTGTCTCCAGCAGCGATGTGACCCCCACAGTCCTGAAGATGAGATGTGCGTACCTGCTTCTGTTAAGCTGTTAGTGGACGGGGTGTTGGCCAGCATCTCTCTGCTCCCATCAGCGCTGTTCTGGATCCCACTGTCAGCACTTCTTACTGTAGAACCAGAGGGCCAGGATCACTGACCACACAGCAACACACTACACACACACACACACACACGCAGGTGCAGACAACACCCTTTTCCCCAACTGAAACCAAACGGTTAGACGAGACGGTAAACACCGGCCACCTCGCTGAAATGACGCCATGCCTCAGATGACCACAAGGACACACAGATGACACCCCAAAAGGACATGACACTGACCACCACAACCCTGTGAGACACCCCCGCGGGGAACACGTGGTACGGCTCCGCCCTGATTTGCTTAACAGGATGGCGCGGTCCATTAAGAGAGCCAGATGGGGGGGGGGGGGGGGGGGGGTGGGTTGAGGGTCGACAAGACGGATGACGTTACAGTTAGGAGGACAGCCTGAGAGTACAGATGGATGCAGGGGGAGGGGAGGAGGAGAAGGGGGGGGGGGGGACACAGAGCCTGTCAGTACTTACTGCTCCTAAGCTTGGAGGAGTTGTCAAAGTAGGAGAAGAGAGAGTCGAGCTCGTCGGGACAGAACAGAGAATCCCGGCGGGCCTCCGAACCCCCGGCGGCAGCTACGTGAGGAGGGGGGGGAGAGGGTTGTGAAGAGGAGGCAGGGAGGGAAGGAGGCAGCGAGGGTGGGGGGAGGGATTAGTCCAGAAGCACAGAGCAGCCGGAGGAGAGGGAGAAACGGGGGGAGGAAGAAAAAGGAGAGGGGGGGGGGGACAGAAGCACAGGCTGTTACACTACAAGCTGAGCTGCTTTGAGAGCGAGACAGCGAAGAAAGAAAAAGGGGGGAGGGAGAGAGAGAGAGAGACGACATGCCTTGTGCGTCTTAAGCATGACCTGTTGGACCAGTTGCTGAAGCGCATCACAGACCCGTGGGTTGGGGTACTGAACAGAGGTGCGCTTCGCTCATTTCCCTCACGACACACGGCCACAACAAACCAGCCCACGGGCTCAGAAAGCACACACACAGCACACCTTTCAGAAAGACGGGGTTTGGGGGGCAGAGAGAGGGGGGGGGAGAAGGGTCGTTGTTGCGTACCGATGGGGAGGGGGAGAGGGGGAAGGGGGTACACTAACCTGACTGTCCGGAGACGTTGGAGGCCGGGCGGAGCTTGGGCGTGGGCGGCGGCGGCCGCGGGGGCAGGTGCTCCGAGCTGCTGCTCAGCCTCTTCTCCTGCTTGCTCAGGGACACCACCTTGGTCCGCAGCTCCTCGTCGGACGGCCGGCGCACGAACCTGCGGTCCACGTACTTGGCCCTGATGTAGGCCTCGATCTCCTGCCTGGGGTGGGTGGGTGGGTGGAGAGATCGTTTGTTAAGCTCAAGCCCTTCATGAAGATGTATTACTCACTGCACGTAAACGCGGGTAATATGAAATGGAGTTCAATCCTCAAATGCTCGAAAAGTGGATTTAGGAAACGCTGCAGAATCGAAGATTATAAACTGTGCATGGTGGGAAAGAGGGAGCGTACACACACTGTACTGTACCTTGGGTCTCCTGGCTGGGGCTTCCTGGCTCCTAATTCTTCTCTGCGTGCCTCATAGATCTGGTTGATCACTCCGTTCCCTAGCTCACACATCAACTGTGCGCACACACACACACACACACACACGCACACACGCGCACACGCGCACACACACACACACACACGCACGCACGCACACGCACACGTTAGCTCACAACTTCACTGGATGACAGGTGTATTTACTCAGCAGCGTGTACTGGAACAGAGCCCAGTCAAAGTGGGTTACCCATAGCATTTTACCATTGATTTATTAGCAAGAGCAGAGTCGGTTAATATAAAATGTGAAGGCAATTTGAAACCAAGGTGATGAATGTGTGTGTGTGTGTGTGCGTGTGTCCTGTTCTTACCTTGAGTAGCTCTGGCTCCCATGTGTCCAGAGTTAGCGACCGCACCTTGGAGAAGTGGACCCCGAGACTCCTGCAGGACAAGCCAAGCAGTCAGTGAAATGAATAGTCTCGTGAAATGTTGAATATATCATCAAATGCATTTTCCCCAGACAATTAGTCACTGTGATCACAGGGGTGCAGTTTGAGCTTTGGCCACAAGGTGGGGTTTGAGACGTCAGTGGATATACAGTACAGTACTGTACACAGCAGTGTTCTACAGCAAGCACATCAAATCAAAATGTATTTGTATAGCCCTTTTGACCCGCGAGCATGTCACAGACGGCTGCACGTACACCCATAGAACCACCCCTCAACCAACCTAAACCCTCAAGGAAGACAATGGAAAAACTCCCCGAAAAACTCACTCGAGGAGAACAAATGGAAGAAACCTTGGGAGAAGCAATTCAGTGAGGGATCCCCTCCTCCAGAGACGGTTGGCGACATCCAGAAACATCTTTGTCATACCTCTGTATGTGTACGCTATATAGAATACCTACGATCGACGTAGGGCGCACAGTGCTGTATACCTGTGTGTATGTCCACAGAACGAGTAACATCTTTATTCAGCGGTGAGTGCGGCTCTGTACCTGTGGATGCCGGAGCACTGGATGCAGAGGGTGATGCCCAGGTTGATGCTGGCCCAGCGAGGGTCGGCCTGGCCACAGTCGCAGCAGCAGGTGTTCCCGGCGATGGCCAGGACCCTCTGGAGGGCGCTCTCCCCCTTCAGGGGCTTCTCCTTGGGCTCGCCGCCAGAGTCCAGGCTGCCTGTGGAGGTGGAGGACTTTCGGTCCAGCTTCTGGCACGGGCCGGGTGGAGCAGGAGGGGGAACAGGACAACACACGCATAAAAACACACGCACACTAAATCCTTTTTATGGCCACACAGGCATATAAATCAATCCCTCCCCATAATTTTTTTTCTATTCCAAAATTATGTTTTTTCAGGTAAATAAAGTTCTCTGAAGTGAATTGAATGTCTGGTTACAGGTGTTGGGCAGCTGTATGACTATGTGCGATGGAGCTCCAGTACGACGGAGCTGCCGAATGACCATCCAGGCATGATGCCGCGGCCCGCTGACCCACCTCGTCCTCTCCCTTCTCCCTGAAGGCGGTGGCGATGCTGTTCTGGACGGCTTTGATCCAGGCCTGCCTCAGCTTCTCCGAGTCGGCCTGCATCATGCAGCTCCTGGGGGGGGGGGGGGGTGCCTTGAGTGCATGTCTTGGTATTTGGGCGGGGGGGAGGGTTTGGCCTTGGAAGTGTGTGTGTCTGCAGGGGTGGGGGGGGGGGGGTGTTTGAGGGCATGTTTCGAAGTGTGACTCACTTGGTGGGGGACACCACCTCGAAACAGAAGCGGCGCTCGATGTCCTCGCAGTGTTTGACGGTGCAGAGCCTCAGGTCCTCCACCACCACCGTAGGGTTGTCCTGGGGGGGGGGGACGAAGACTCGGTCAGACCCAGGGTCAATGCTCAAACCTCAATCCTCCACTGACACTCCAACCCCCACACAGATACACTTCAGTGCACGTAAACCTTCTCACAACGATTTGACAGTTTATTTTGGATCCCAATTAACCGGGACAGACGGAGAGACTTGTAAATGAATGCAGGGAATCATTAATATGCGCCAAGCGCCCTTCACATCGGTATCGCGGGGTAGTTCGCCAGGGTTAAATTCTCTTCTGAATGCTGCTTACAGTTAGCCTGGTCCTAACCAGACTCTCATACATTGCATTTGTACATAGAATCCGGGCTCAATCCATTGACAAGCGTTAACTTCCTTGAAGGCGGGTACTCTGTTGAAGTTTAAACTATTGGATCTGCCCAGAGCCACTCTGGATCTGGCATAACTAATCGCTAGCGTTCGCTTTAGCCAACTCCTTCACCACTAACAGAGCTAGCTGGAACGAACCCCGTGGGGATCAAAGATTGTTCTTGCTCCGGCTTTAACTTCTGGATATTCGGCAGCGTTGCCACAACGGACCGAATGGCTTCGCTCGCATCTTTCTCCGCCGCCATTACGGAACTTCAACTCAAACTAGCGCAACGACATCAACGTCGTTCTCAGCCACTCCCTCTGTTCGCTGATTGGACCGGTAAAAAGTTTACCGGACACATCTGACTAATATACCTCAAGCCCAGACGCAGTATAGAAGCACAATAAAGATTGAGCGGAAGTACGTAGGAGGGAAGAGCCAGGCTAGCTTACAGTGCTCCGAAAAATAAAAAAAATAAATAAAATGGCAGGCGATATTTGGGAAGGGAAACACGTGTGTGTGTGTGTGTGTGTGGTGTGGAGACATCTGACTCACCTTGAACTTCTTCTGGTAGACTAGCTGATTGTTCTGAATGGAAAACCAACGCCTGTGAGGAGATCACAACATGGTCACACGCTGCCCTCTACCAGTCAGAACAACCAAGCATTGATGCAAGACACCTCCAAATATGACTGAGAAACACCATTCGACAACGAGACTTTTGGCAGTGAATGTAAAAAGATAATGCCTAAAATGAGACTGCATCGACAGGTCCGTTTTCCGGTCAAGTGGGCTACTTCATCCCTTGCAAATCAGCACCCTCCGATCTGCTTGAGTGTCCGTCTAGCTACGTGACTGACTCGAGCAGTCAGGTGGTTTAAATCGTTTTCCACCTCATCAAGTCGGACCGAGTGGCGTTGGGGCTAAACTTCACAAGGTCACAAGCCTAATGTCATTGGCAAGTGTCATTGGCATTCAGGCGGCCAGAGGACCAGGTACACCAACCACGTGTTGCACGATGGCATGATTGATCATCTGGACCACGCGGACTCAGCCCCCAACAGATGCATACTGATGCATTTTATCTTTCTCCAGCCTCGCTCCAAAGATCAATAACTAATCAAGAGGTCAAGGCCGTCTCCCTGGAGCGCGTGTGCCGGCTTTGGGATGAGGAGGGTCGAGGCTGCTAGTGGGACAGGAGTGCGGCAGAGCGGGTCGAGTACCTATTCCATGTTTTGAAAGCGTTGCTGGCCCTCTTGAACAGGTAGCCCTCCATCGCGATGCCGTTGTCTGCGTCCACATTGTACTCCAGCTTGGTGTCGTCATTCGAGAAGTCCTGTTGGCGAGAGAAAGGGGAAGACAGAGAGAGGGGACCGGTAGTCAGAAGGATCAACGGGACTTTGACATGGATGTTTGCCCTTTGGATCGACGACATCACGGAAATGATTTCACGGGCGAGACAACACAAAACAAATGTAGGTTTGTCACCGGTTTGGAGTTGGTTGGGGGGAAAGCACGTGACGACACTTTAGTTAATCCCCGTTCCGATGACTGTTTTGTTTTATTTAAACGTGACTCAGCGATTCTCATTCAGCCGACTACAACCAGACTCGATGCAGGAACAGTCCACCTGGGATGCACAGCCGGGTTCCTCAGAGTCGGGGGCATGATGAGGGCCTAAACAAGAAGCCTTAAGGGGGGTCAGAGAGCTGAGCGGTTAGGGAGTCAGGCTATTAATCAGAAGGTTGTTGGCTCAATTCCCGGCTGTGCCAAATGACGTTGCGTCCTTGGGCAAGGCACTTCACCCTTGCCTTGGGGAGAATGTCCCTGTACTTACTGTAAGTCGCTCTGGATAAGAGCGTCTGCCAAATAACTAAATGTAAATGTAAGCCTGCCAGTATCCTTGACCTTGCTTCCTGTCACAGTAAACCGCGTCTGCAACGCCTCAACGCCTGTGTCGTCTCTCCCTCTCTCTACCCAGTACTCCTTGACCGTGGCCGGGTCACTGACACCCCTGTAACCCAAATCGCTCAGTGGTGAAGAGCTAGGCCTGTGTATGTGTCAATAACCTTTCCTTCACTGCCCCGCGTCTCTGCCCGCCCGTTGCTACCTAAACCCTCTCTGCCTTCGGGACACCGGACACCACAAGCTTGGGTGTGTGTGTGTTTGGTTGGAAGAAGGGTGTCATTTTACACCGTCTTTATACCACAGCTCATCACAGAGACTTGAGCCGGTGACTGGCTTCCAGCATTGTCCTTCTAGAAACACACGGAAAACCCGATGCCAGAGTAGGTTACCTCATCACACCATTCAGCCGTGCCCTTCCACAACTACTGAACTTTTGAATATGAACAAATCGGACCACTCCCCATGACAAGTTTATCTTGAGATCACAGGTCAGTCCATGTCCTGCAGAGTAATGGGTATAGAGCTGAAGCTAACCAAATCAGACAGGACTCTTGTTCCCCCTTTCAATGGTTGAAGGTATTTGAAAACTTTAAAGTGACAAGGCAGCAGAACTAGGGGTCAGATATGGGTTCATCGAGATGACAAAGATGACATTAAGGACAACAGAAGCGCTTGGCAGGCAGTGTTACTACCGAAGCAGCCCCACCGCAACACAAAGCCAGACTCTTGTTCCTAGGGTCCCTGTACACCAGGAATGTTCCAGAGTCTGTGAGGTAAATTGTCACTACTAGGGGGTAGATATCTGATCTATCGGTGTGGGTTAAGACATCATCCCTTACTCATCCCAAACATAGTGCGTGTGTGTTTGTGAGTGAGTGAGTGAGTGAGTGAGTGAGAGGGAGGGAGGGTGTGTGTGTGTGAGTGTGTGACAGTGAGCGATAGAGCGGCCAGATTGAATTTGTTCCTGAAACCTGAGGAAAAGAAGGCCACAGGTCTAAACACCTTTGCCTGGTGATCCCAGCACACACACACCAGCACACACGCACCCCTTCCATCCCTGTAACACATTAGGACAACAGAGGCTATTTTCAGTAGGGTCTTTGTGGAGAATGCAGGGGGTGGGGAACGCTAGTGGCCTGGAGAGTACCAAGAGGCACCCAACTATGTGACGCGCACGCACACACACACACACAAACCCTGTTATCTGTGAGCAAGAAACAAGCGAACTCACCTCGGCTCCGAAAGCACATTACAGCCAGACATCCTTGGCTGACAATTCCTCAGTGGAAAAAGCAGGCCAGCTAAGTTGTATGGGTTGGGATGCATTATTTATGGTGTCGGTTTTAAAGTGTGATGCCTGAAGGATATAGCAATGTGCCTACACATCTTACCTATTATAACTTTGACCATCCCATAAAAAAAAAACTAATTTCCCTCACACACACACAACCAAGTCTGACCAACAACAAATGTTAAAATCAAAAACACCACGTGAAATACAGCCCATCAAATGCATGCCAATGCATTTTCCAACCGATTAAGAGAATCCGTTGGACGAAAATGGTGTTTCGGAAGAAGCAGCAGAGCCGGCGTCTTAAAAAGGGTGACACACGAGTAGACGGAAGAGCCGGCAAACCACGCTCGCTCTCCCCCGCGCCAGCGGAGGGCCACGGCAGACTAGGCGGCATTCGCTAAAACGACACAGCCACGGCACACGACAGGGGAGTCACTTGGTTTCAGCAGGCAGGCACGGGTGAAGGGGCACGGAGAGGGAGGGGGGCGGGGGTTACGAATGAGGAAATCAAACAAAAGTCAATAGGGTCTACTGTACGTACGGAGGTGGACCTCCAAGCACAAAAGCTGCGGCCGTCTGGTGACGGGTCAAGTTCTGTCACCTCCTGAGAAAAGTCACAGTGACACATCAAATGAAGGCTGAGAAACGGCTACGGAAACAAACACTTGATGCCCTATGGTGTCGCACACACACACAAACACACCTCATCGACATCCACCTTACCAGAAACCATGGCCGGGGTTATGGACAACAGTACATGCTGGGAAAACACTCACATGCAAATGCACACACGACTCATTAAACGTTCCCTCACTCCCACTCACCAGATACCACACATAGTGGAACCTGCTGAAGATCTTCATGCCTGGTTCTCATGTGTGGGAGTGTGTGTGTGTGTGTTAGCCTCCCTGTGATGAAAGCTAGCACTCGCTGCAGCTAGCCCCAGCTGTCCCCGCCGCGCATCTCCCTGACGGTCCCTGTCACACGAGCAGATTGGCTCCTCGCAAGTCTCTGTCCCTCTCCTCCGTGCAGCGTGTGTGTGTGTGTGGGGGGGGGGGGGGGGGGGGGGGGGGGATCGTCATCAGCACCCGTCACTGCCGCGACTCCGCCTCCTTCCGCTAAACCCCCAGCGCCAAGCGAAGGTCACTGGGATGTGAGTGTGTGTGTGTGCGCACGCAGGTCGATATGCCTGTTCTAGCTGGTAGAATGACCAACCCCCCATTCAGAGTAGCTCCAGTTTAAAACATTTATAGAGTTCAGTAGACAGCCCTGTACTCGGAATTCTCCCTCTCTCACACTCCTTGTCCTTATGTATGCGTGCGTGCACACAGCATGCATTGAGCGACAAACAGCCCGAGAAAGGGCTGAATTGGATACAAGCACAAGATTTGACAGACCTTCTGACAGACATACTGTAGCACAGATGCTAATCTCCTATCGAAAGTCCCTCCCTCTCCTATGGGACAGTGGCAACACCAGAACGTCTACATGACAATTAGTCAGACCGTTGAATAATTCACACAGGCAAAACTAAACGCCCCTGTGGCAATGCAGACAAGCTCACTCAAGGTGAATGCCATCCATCCACACAATTCGAGATGTTTAATGTGTTTCACGTAAATGTTGTCAAATATTTCAATGAAATATAACCACAGCCTTCACGAATGGCACGGAAATCGCAACTTCCGCCAAGTCTTGCTCGACTTTGGGGCATCTCCAAACACGGCTGTCGACGACTGGACCCCGTCTCTCGTCTCCTAATGCACATTTCTCCCTTCGGATGTGGCGTCGGGTCATTTCTACCCCGCGGTGTGGCCTTTCGGTCGACATGCAGACAGAACAACAGCAAGAGACACGCGAGATACAACAAGGAGGAAGAGGAGGGAAAAGGCTTACCTGCAGAGCAGCCTGGAAAGAGCGGAGACGGGATGAGAGAGAGAGAAAAAAAGGAGGGCTTTGGTTAGAAACGCTGATCCATATAGCCAGACAGGGAGAGGGGGGTGTGTGTGAGCGAGGGACGGGGAGAGAGAGTCGGAGGGAGGGAGGGAGGGCGCAAACAGAGCGAGCGAGACAACTTAAAAATAGCATCTCGTGAAAGGGGGAGGGACACTGGGAGCAGAGTGCTGAAGGACGAGGGGGAAGTTGGCATCGAGTTGGCGCTGCCCGACTGGGAGTGGAGAGAGCCTCTGGAAGAGACGCACCTGGAGGGCAAGCTGCTGCTCTTTAGAAACACACACACACACACAGTGAGTGCCAGACAAGTCAAAAGGGGCCTGACCAAAAAGGTCTTGCGCAGAGCCGGATCATACGACATAAAACGTCGCCCCCTTCCCACGCGCTCCAGAATGCCATCAGCCTGTGCTTCGTCCGTCCATTTTGAAAACCCACCTGCACGGCATGGCGATACACGGGAGTTTAAAGTGGACCGAGCGTCCCTGGGTGGGTGATGACGGCCACCAGACACCGTGGCGTCATCAGGGCTGCAGTGCATTGTGGGAAAACGGATCGCCGGTGTTTTGGGAGCGAGCCCAGAGCTTCCGTGCGACGTCAATAATGCATGTGTGCGCCGGTGACGGTATGATATCGCCCTCAAAGGTCCCGTTTCACCTGACCTAAGAATACTACAGCTCCTTCTAAACAGAAAGGAGTTTGCCGCTCCTCTAAGTAATACGGTTCACCTCTGAATTTCTGTGTTTGTTTTTTTGGGTGCGCCTTGTCAGTTTGCACACCTAGGGGCACACGGAAGTCTAGTCAGAATATAATCCTTCCGGTCAGTAGGCTAAACTTGAGGACAAGAAAGAGGGGCCATGAATGTGGGATCATGGTGATCTTTTCTCAAATCCCTGCAGTCTCGGGGCGGATTCTTTAATGGGCAAAGCTGGAGCACAAGAAGACTACAGATTTCATGTCTGAGGGCACATGATCTTCTGCCTTCAAATCGGTTCTTAAGACCAGAGCCAGGGTTTAGAGAGCCCCCCCCCCCAAGGCTAGGGACTGAGTGAGTGCGAGTGTGCGTGTCTACCTTCTGTTGGATGGTGGAGTGTTTCTGCTCCATGTCTCTCTTCTCTTTGGCTGCGTCCACCACCAGCTGGTCCAACTGAAACACACAAAACCGTTTCGTCCGCCGTTAGCCGAGAGGAGCTAGCGAAACGCAGCAGCCCGCTCGAGGCAGCCTGGATGCGCGGTGCTCGACATTCAACCTGACCGCTAAACTAGCACCGTCCGAGCAAGCCTCCCGTCTCCCCATTTCCCCATCCTTCGCTGAGGGGGGGAAAAAGCAGCTAAGAAGGGTGAAAAGCATGTTGACTAGCATGTCGGTTAGAGACAGAATTCTTCGGGGGGGGGGGGGGACAGTTCAAATGAAAGAAGGGAAACGGGAAGGCGAGGGTTTGCTTTGGCTCATTAGACTGATAGGACGGTCTTCACAATACAGTTGGACAACACTCACTGGAGTCGCTATACAGTCAGACAGTACGACTATTGACTCCTATCGGGAAACGCGATCCAAAAACAAGAGCTCGATGTGCAGAAGAAGGACTGCGCTCCTACGGGGCGTGGCCTGGACAAGGTGAACGCCTGGCTGCTCCTGCGCGGCCCTCATAAACGTGTCGTGTGGACAAACAACTGTCCCCCCCGAGGAAGACGCTTCCCTCTGACCAAATGGATTCTTCTCTAAAGGCCTTATCATGTGTGAAATTGGATTGTGGGAGATTGATTTCTCTTTCCTCTCTGGTGGTCATACCATCTCCTCGAAGGAGCTGGAGGACAAAATGGTTCCTTAAAGAGAGAGAATCAAGGGTGTGGTAGAAGTATCTATGGAAACAGGAACATGTAGGGCGTGGGCAGGTACACTGAAAATCTACCAGTGAGGCTACTGCAACACACACCACCTATCCAAGAGTATTGGTAATATTGGGTAAGCTTAGCCCAGAGATGAACAACAATACTGATATGGCACAATTTGGTATGTGTGGATATACATACATACTCTGCCAGATTATGTTTAAAAAAAAAGGGAGTTTACTGAATTAAATTTGGTCACTAAGAAATTAAGCTTTGCCATTATTACCAAAACTACGCTACTACGCTAGAGATATGACATACATCACTACATGTACACTATCCAAACTTACATGAAAGACATTCGAATATTCGGAACTCGGGAGTGCATCGTCAGGATATAAAAGCACAGTCATTAAACATCTTTAAGGTTGGTGAATACCAGCCATCGTCTCAACGTTCATTCCCCTAGCTCTGGTGGTTTCGATCTCCCATGAAAAGCTCCCAAAGGAAGCCTGAAGTCAGGTTTCCACTACTACACCCAAGCTACGCGGTCGCCAGAGCGGAACAGGGATACATATTTGGAGGGAAGGTTTTTGTTTTGTTTGAACAGGAAGTCGGAGGGCGGCCGGCCGATAACATCAGATGGGAAAGGTTTCCTCTCTCCTCCAAAACAACCAGCAAGACGGTCCCTTCACATCCCCCATCGACTCCGCTGTACGGCCATGAGAGTTCCATGAAAACATGGAGCTGACGGTCAATTCTCTTCACTCGCGGTATCTGCTGACCAGTGGTCTGTTCAACAAACAAGAAAAACGCGCTGACTAATTCCATTGTTCAGTGTTTACCCACTGGCAAGGCCGACTAGAGTGAGACCAGATATCTTTGGTGTACTTGTGGGTATTCCCTAATATTGTTCTCCGGGTGAGGGCTGACGGTTTCGTATTCCCTTCAGCCTGAAGCAGTTAGTACTACATCTGACTGTGGATGAGTGGCTGTGAGTCATTCATTCATAGACAGGAGTGGATTCAAAATAAACTTATGTTTACTCAGTCGTGACTGGAATGCCTTTTAAGAAAGATGGGCTCACTAAGCCCTCAATTCGCCGTGCGCACAAGGATTCACACTTGAGACGTGAGTCACGTTATGTGAAAAGAGTAACAAATACTTTACTGTCAAGGGTAGCTAAAATATCATCGGTACCAAGGGTTCATTCCTGACTGATTACACATCTTATTGATCGGAAATGTTACCAACATCTCTAATATACAACATTAAAAAAGTGCAGCGTTATCAAAAAGAGTATGCCTAAGCGTCACTACTAATCAAGAATCCTGTATCCTTTCTATCTGCAACCATGTCAAATAGATCAAGTGGCATGTTGCAGAGTAAACATCTAATCTCCCCTAACTAGCACACTACCACTGTCGGGGGATGAGGTCCTTATGAAATGCCGCGGGCCAACCTGTTGACAGCTCCTCCACAGCTCCCAGCACAGCCTCTCCAGCCTCATGATGGAGGGAGCGGCGGTCCTGGAGGTCCTGGAGGTCCTGGGGGGCTAACGCTCGCCACGCTTCCCTTTCCGCCGCTCCGTCCGACCAACACGATCCCCCCCCCTCGTCCTACGGCTGGCCTCCGCTGGTCCGCTTCTCTCTCTCTCCCCCTTCACTCCTCCTTATTCACGAGTGTCCCACCGCTCCGTGTCTCAGGGTGGGAAAACCCTTGTTGTGTTTGCCAGCCCCCACCAAGCCTCCCTTCTCCCATGCCCTCTCACAGACCCTGTGATGAGCGTCACGTGTTCCTTTCAGGAGATCTGCTGATTCACCTCAGGGCCCCGGAGGAAAGCTGGGGTTCGTCAAAACGTACGGACACACAGAGACACTTGGACGGCAGCACTCGAGCGTTTAGTCACCAGGCCCCGGGCCAGCTGAACCCTTCCTCGAGCCGGTGTACAATTAGGCCACTGTCGTACTGTATATATCTCTATGCAGAGATGGAGTCAGAGAATAGCCGTTCCAATTTTAGATTCAGTTTAAACAAGACGCTGAGACAGTGATGGAAAAAGACCAGAGTTGAACTTCTACCGGGACTGAATAGCAGGGACTGAACAGTACCCTTTTTGACTATTAATAACCTATAGGAAATGTATATTGGCTCTTGGACATGCTTTAGAATTCCCTGTGAACAATACTGTTATGGGAGTACAGAGGTCGAGACCAAGCTGACGGTGTGGAAGGATGCGTGTCGACATGAGGGATGAAACGGTGGGGTTACCTGTCCTCCCAACTGTTTCATTAGGGGCTGGAGTTCACTGAAGAGGTCGTACCCCTGGTGGAAGAATGTCAGGTGGGCGTACATGAAGGACAGCATCTGGAGACACAGGAACATACACACACACACACACACATCAGGAAGGTGTCAGAGCACCGGATCAAAGAAGTCATTTATTCAGTATTTGCACCATATTTTGAGATGAGGTGCATACCGATTTGAGGATTTCGGATCTTCTCTTGGATTGGAGGACATTGATCTGGAGTGGGATGAAAAGTAATCACTAGTTCGTTTTTGAAATCATTCGGTGTGGGGGGAAAAAATTAAATACATGTTATTCGGTGTTACATAAGTTGGACTAAACTGTAGTCAAAAACCACAGGAGGGAAATATGACCGATGCCAATTCCACGTTCCAACACCAGGGGGAACCTCTACTCTATTCTACACCCAGGGCTCCAGGATGGAGGGAAAAAAAAACAATTGTGTTCCTTTATCTACAGAAGCCAGCTGCACTCAGGACTGCAGTTTCTCCCACAGTCTAAAAGAGAGAGAGAGGGAGGGAGTGTGTGTTCACAGGAAGCCTGATGGATGTGTTGTCCTCTGGACAGAGCTAATTACCATCCCACACCTCGTCTGGTAATGGAGGTCAAACCGGCTTCATCTCCTTTATGACTGGTGAGTTATAGCAGGTTGTAAAACCTGACAGCGGGGGTCTTCACGGTTAGCAAGGCTAAATAAGACGTTCGTAAGCACCTCGCAGTGCATGAAAAGGGTCGGAAAATCTTCCTCGAAATAGTTATTGACACCCTGGTTCACTACAGTTTGATTTCCCCCCACGTCATTAGGGAACTGTCACCGTGTTGACTACACCCGTCTGGTCATTGTCAAAATCAGAGAGGGACGGTTTGAGCACAGCGGCCGTTTTCGTGCGCAGAGGACATTTGAGAGGGCGGGATTTTTCCGTGGTGGCGACAGCAGGCTAGCTTCGACTGCAGCTACTCTATCCGAGGGCAGCCCTCTGTTTTCTCAGGGAAGAAGAACCCAATGAAATCAATGATGGGCTAACTCAGCAGTATGCAGTCACATAGTTCACACAGCTTTCTGGTCTCTCTGTGGAACTATTGACTGAGAGGGGCCAGCTCATTGTGCTAGATGGAATAGAGAATCGAAGGTCCACAGACTCCACCATTCACCTCTCACTACGGGTAACGCAGGAGCAAGTTTCTCCCCTCTGAAACTCTTACAATACTGTACGGCGGCTAAGAAAGAGCTAGCTTATCTGCTTCTTTCAGATTCGGAACCCTCTTACCGGGCACCGAAGGCCAGGCCGACTTACGCACTCGCAGGCTGAAAAGGATGGGTTCATTATCGGTTCACCCTTTTCAACCCACACGGGTCCGTTCATCGAAACGGAAGAAGACAGGAAATGTTCCGTGCTCGACTGTGCTCTCCATGGTGAAAGGGCAGCAGAGCCATCAGTGGGACGTGACACACACTTACTGCCTGGGAGGAGTCGGAGCCTTTTAATAAATGGCAGGGAGGACACTTTAATAGGCCCATCAATTCCAAAGAGTAAAGAAAGAAACCGGGCAGGGGGAAAGACGCGGAAAAATGTGAACCGCGGAGCGCTTTTCCCGTCCATTTGTCAGGGAAGCCAACGTTATTTTCGCAGTGGTGCGTGTGAGTTTGTGTGTGTGTGTGTGTGTGTGTGTGTGTGTGTGTGTGTGCGGGCACCTGGAGGACGTAGTCGAGGACGATGTGGCGGAAGCACTTGCGGGTGGCGGTGAGGATGTTGGTGGCCTCCTCCACCTCGTGCTGCTTGTTGCGGGGCGCCTGGGCGTTCTTGGTCAGGGCCGCCTCCTTCTCCTCGCTCACCTTGTCGAACTGCTTCTTGGCCTCCTTGAACTTCCGCAGGTCCCTGAGGCGCGGGGGGAAAAGGTCGGGAACGTCAAAACGCACACGCCTCACTGAGCCTCAGATAGATTGGCACGGAGGCGGTTGCGATATAAGGGCTTGCCTACAGCCCTGAGCAATTGCTAGGCAATAACTGAATTAACTGGCAGAGAGAGTGAAAAGGACCATCCGTCGTGTGTCTATTAGAAACCCTGTTCAGTATTATAGGAGAGGGGCTTGAAGCAAGCAGCTCCACTAATAATTTTGTTCAGAGCCTCCGTCTGCTAGATGAAAAAATCTTAATGCATGAGGTAACAAAACTCAAATATCACCTTCATCCCCAAAACATACATTAGTCAATGCACAGTTTAATAATGGGGACAAAAGGGGAAAAAATACTTGAGACAGACACAAACAACCCATATAGACAATCCTCAGGTCTGAATACGCTCCAAGTTGGGACGAGAGGCCCATTAGCCATCCCAGCGACAGAAAAGCCACCGTGCCGGTTAAGACGCTACATCTGTTCCTATGCTACGTGCTACTTAAGCCTCGGTGAGATTAAGTCACCTCGGAGGAGCCAGGGGGGATTGAGTAACTGTTAGGGAGCGTGGTTCCTGACGGCCCTCTTACAAAGCAGAGCGCTGATGTGGGCGTTGATACTGTGAGCGCTGCGGGCAAAGGCAGCTCATGCTTAATGATACAGAGGATATTAAAGAAGAGGCCCCACCTCACTTGCAGTGAGTGGAAACAACTGTTACAGTAAATCTCGCTGAGCTTGGAAACTGCTTGAAAGCTGTACTTGTGTAAGAGGATATGGCTGGAGCGCTGCCTACCGTTTGGTCTATCTAGTGTGGTCTACAGCCTTATCACGTCTCCTTTTATTTATTTATTTTTCTGCATCTCCTACATATAGTGCGTGTGGGGGGGGGGGGGGGGGGGGGGGGGCAGACTGCCTCGTTATGAGCCGATCTGCAGTTATGATGCTGGTGTATTCTACTTCTGCAAAGTCATCATAAGTTTCAGAAGCTATTTTCATGCCCACCCTTCCAGTCCAAGATAATTCATATTGAGGAACCAAAACTAAAATATCCGTGCCTCACACTTGCTCTCTTTTTCCATTTTTTACTCATACTATTAATGATAATGTTACACCATTAAATAGTGAGATTGTTTTGGGCCATTTAAGGAAATACTTACTCTTTAACAAACGTTAGAAGTTGGGTCTTGATCGATCTCTGGGCCTGGTCAAATAAAATCTGGGGAAATTCAAGAAGAATTAGCATGCTTGCCTCAAAGTTGTTTGTGTCAAGACAACCGCACAAAAAAATCATCTTCTGTAACTAATTGTTATCTGCCAATATTAGCAAAGTGAAATGGTTCTTTATAAATGGTCTGCGAGTTCTGCATGTCAGCAGATGTGCATGCTTTTTTGAAGGTACCATGCACAACATAAACATGTATAGGGCTGACTTTGTGCTTTTTTTACTACGCCCCATGGAACACAAAAATGACGTCACGCGTGTTTGGATACTTAGTCAGCGCCTATAAACCTGCATCAGTCCTTAAAAAACAGCCTGTCGGTAAAATTGCTCAGCCAGAGACGAGTCTAAATGAGGGTTCGAGCCAACCAGACGCCCAGACAATACGGGCAGTGTGATGGGAAGGGCCTGTGTTGTTGGGGGGGTGGGGGGGGACAGTTTGGGCTCTGTGCTTTAAGGATCATGTGCTCTGAGTGGCTAACTTAAAGCCTTCAGTCAGCTGATCCCACACCGCAGACACCAGAGCTGAGTCACAGCCTCGGGCCTGGCCCTGGTTCCTGGGGGTTTCGGAGCGAGGGCGTAGGAGATTAATTTGGCAAGAGAAGGTGTTAGGGGATGGGAGTAGGGGGAAGAAGAAACAGGTGGTAGAAGACTAAGGACAGTAAGGGGGGGGGGGGGTTCACACAGGCAGGAAGCTTGGGTCTGGGGGACTACATTGGAGGACTACATTGGAATTGACTGGAGTCAAATGCGTCGTTGTTGACTGTGTCGTTGGGTAGCGTTAGTCACCCACTCATGCTAACACAAGTCCTCCAGTGAGTTACATGGGTCCTTTGGAGCCTGACAAACATGTGAGGCGAATTCTTGCCCGAAACGTGACGCTCTCCAGCCATCTGTATTTACACGTCCACACGCACACGCTCTCACGGAGGACAGGAAGAAACAGACCATCCGGTTTCACATCACTAAAACGTCCTACCGTGTGATAGTTGATCATCTCCTGCAGGCTTTCAGCAAACTTTGTGAGGCTGGACTGTGGAGACAAAAGAACAGAACAATGAAACGACAATATCTAAACAGATCCACACAAGAACATGTGAAATTGTTGGCCCCAAAAAAATCATAATTTAAGTTCATTATGAACAAAGCAATTGGACCCGAGACGCTAACAAACAGTGGACAAACACTGAATTCTTTCTCTTGCAAACCATCTGACAGACCCCAGGTATGAGGACACTTGAGAAAAGGCTGCCTTGACCCTGCGGTCCAACAATGGTGCTCTGAGAGAGCGTTTCTTGACCGAGGCATTCTTCTCTAAATATGCACTGGGGCCAAACTGCAGGCCCAAGGGAGAGGCAGACGTATACAAGAAATATACAAACGAGGGAGAGGAAACACAGGCCTCCCCATGCAAAACACGTGAGAGAAACAGTGGTCCCGCAACAGGGATAAAGGGACAAAGTAGACTTGGTGTTCTGGCTCTGCAGGCTAGCAGTTAGAGTTGGGCTGGCAGGAACGGAAACGCGCTCCGTTTTCTTGGTGGCTCAGGGGAGAGAGCGTGGCGCGGTTCTCGGTTACCTCGACGACCTCGTCTTTGGAGGACTGCTGGGCCAGCTCGCGGATGCCGCTGACAAACTGCTTGTTGGCCGTGTTGTAGGCTTTGCCGGCGTCTATCATCCCGATGCACAGCTTCACGAGCTGGAGATGGGAGGAACCGGAGGCGGAGGGAGAGAGGGATTAGCAACAGACAGAGAGAAACCGCCGTTGCCTTTAGGGCCATATTTCATGCTCAGGCAATGGAAATGGCAAGTACAACAAAAACCAAAATGAGTTTACTGCTGATGAACAATGCAAACATTTTTCATGTGACTCATTGGGGGCAAACATAGCCTAATTTCAGGTTACATAATCCAGCAAACCAAATCTGGCTCTCCTCCATGCACTCCTACACAGGACTGAGGCCCATGGCAGCTCTGCGGCCTCGACAGTCTAATCCCAGCTAAGAGACATCCTAAAACATTGCGGGTTCTGAATGAGCTGCACTATAGACTGTGTGAGGGTGACACTCGAACCTGGGCCAGGAGGAAGGGATGGGGGAGGGGCACAATGTTTCAAGGCCTAAACTCAAAAGCATGG
Organism: Hypomesus transpacificus; assembly: GCF_021917145.1. Classification (NCBI taxonomy): domain Eukaryota; kingdom Metazoa; phylum Chordata; class Actinopteri; order Osmeriformes; family Osmeridae; genus Hypomesus; species Hypomesus transpacificus. The sequence goes on along the minus strand of NC_061075.1, from coordinate 3,456,423 downwards.
GGCAAAACATAGTTAATATTGCAGTGTGCTTGGTATGGGCCCTGATTTAATGAGCCAGATTGTTCTTGAAGGCTCGATGTTTGTCTAGTCTGCTTATTTAAATCGGACCAATATCTGTCATGGCCAATCAAAACAGCTTGACTGCATTATCCGACCAGTCATTTACTGTTCTCCTCTCCACTCTGTTTACATACCATCTCGGGGGAAGACGGGCTTCAAGAGAGGTTTTAATAATGTCCCCAATAAAGCGAGTGTTGTTTTAAGATTAAACATGACTGTGTGTGGGTAGCGGTCCACAGTAAACGCAGGCCTAGTGCTGTGTCTCATGTGCAACTAAGACCGTTTCTAAGAAAAGCTTGAACCTTACCCCCTCGCCTGCTACCTCCCTCCACCCCCTCCACCCCCCCCACCCTCCCTGCCCTGACACTCTCAGCCCCACTACCCCCCCACCCCACCCTGGATCGGATCCTTCCGGTACACAGCCACCAGGGGAAATGACCCCCTCCCCTTCTACAAGAGTGAGGGTGGGTCTGTGAAGTCCAAACAATGAGTCACAGATTTGTAGAAGGGGGGGTGACCTGGGATCGGTGGAGCCGGGATCTCAGGGTGTTAGGGTGCGGGTGGCACGTTATGGGCGCAGCTGGGTGTCAAATTCAGAGTTAAAAAGGTCCCTGTAAACGAGTCAACTAGCCCCACGACTTCCCCCGCCGGGGGGCAACCAGACCGCTCACCTTGTCGAGTTTGGACTCCAGCTCGCAGACATCCCCCTCCACCTCCTCTATGGTGGCCCTGTGGAGGACGACACAAAAACACTTCAGTCACGGGAGGGAAGAGGGGCTGACAGGGGGAGAGAGAGGGGACGGAAATGGAAGACGGTCCGTTTGAAACGGTTGTTGTGTTGGAACCAGCGCTGTTCTAAAAATAAAAAAGAGATGAGCATTTCCTGTAGCGTTTGCCATGTGTGGGTTACATCTGACAGGACAGAAGAATATGGAGATTGGAGGATTAGCATGCCGTGCCTGTTCATGCACACCAAAACAGGCACGAGGGGCCAGATTGAGAAATGCCACAATGGGCAATGCCAAAGGCCTATAACTGGCATTTCTCTCGAACCAAAAACGTGACGCAGCACAGCTCGGCCTTCCCGGGAACAATACCCTTCCAGCCGCTCAGAAGGTCACGAGAGGAAGCGGAGGATGACGTCACTTCAGGGCGGCGCACGAGCAGTGATGCAGGTCGAGAGTCGGTCTGCAATCTGCAGTGACTGAATTCGTATATGGGTGTAAGGGAGGAGGAGAATTCTCTCCTTTTTCTTTGTGGAGACACTTTTAGCGCCAAAAAAAAACCCTCTCTCTGGCTGAAAAAGGGCATATTCTGTCATGATGGTGCAATTGAACAAACAACCGCGAGCCAGGACTTTGACTAGAACACATCAGTCATGTCTTGAGCTCGACTATTGACGCAGATAGACCACTTGTGTAACCCTTATTCATAGGAACCGGAGGGAGAAGTGATACCATCACTAAATCCACACAAGCAAGCTTTGACCGATCCTGACTATATCCCACGTGCACAGAGTAACTACGTGCAGTGGACTGAATGATGAACCTGAGTACAGTATCGTTTGCATCCAGGCAACTCCTCTTCGAGGGCAACACCTGCAGGGATTTATCAGTGTACACTAAGGCTATCCATTTGGAGCTCAGACTCATTTGGACAGGCTCCATGAAGTCCTGCTGATTCTCCACCCATTGTTTCTGGAGGGCAATTGAGCCTGGACTCTGATTAAGTCATGGTGATAACGGCATGCATCAAAGCTTCGGAAGCAGTGTCGGAGTCCAAATCAAGGAAACCTAGGATTTAGAAGTCCCTAGGAAGTCACCAGACCCGACGAAAGCCTCTAGGATGAAATCTTGATGAGCTTGACATGAAATGGCGAGAACAACCGACGTTGTGCGTTGCTACGGCGATTGACTCAGCCAAAATTGTCTGAGTGGAAAAGAAAAACATACAAATAAATAGAAGACAAAATGGGTGGGTGTTTTGCTGCACAAGCAGCCATGGCAGAGCTCGTCGGGGTCCCTCCGCGCGTCCAAGCGCTACTCCTCATCAGGATAATGAGGCTCCAGCAGGGATCGGCGGCTCGTGGGCTTGTGGGGGGGGGGGGGGGGGCAGCAGTGTAGTGACACCATTGGAGGGAAGAAGGGCTTATCCCGGGGAGGGGGGGGGGGGGGGGGGGGGGGGGGGGGGGGGTAAGTGTGCACTGTGAAGCCATTGGGTACATGAGAACAGGTTTTTTTGAGTGTGTGTGTGTGTGTAAATGAGATTGGGGGAGATTTATATAGATGAGTGTGTGTGCGTTGGGGGGGTTGATAAGGCATTGGTGATTAAAGAGACTCCATCCTTACAAGAAGGAGACCCTGCCCAATCCCCCCCTCCACCCACCAGCTGTTTCCGTGTCCCACGTTGACCTGCCACCACATCTGCTTTGTGACAGAATAACTCAACAAGACGCTGGCACGCTGCTGTCAACGCCGTCAGCCTGGGACTGAAAGACAGGCTTCTACAGCTTCTCCTGCATGGAAACGGAGGCTCGCGCCACTTCTGCTTTCAACTCCTCTGGCTCCTAACACAGCACCTTGTGAATGCCGGCGCACACCCAGTCTGTCACAACCCAAAGCTAACTGTCAAAAGTCACTCAACGGAGGATAGCAAAGCTAGTGCCAAAACCCAGCGAGAGGTTGGAGAGGCTGGCTACCATCAAGCCCAATAGTGGCCGGGTGTGACCCAGTGCAAGAACTCAGGCAATTCTCCCTTTGGCAGCTAGGAAACTGGTTTCCGTTGATGTGGAGCTGGCTGAGCACAGGGAGGCCCTGGTGGAGCTGTCAATCAAGGGGCCACAAAAGCCTTTGTTGACTCTTTGCCATTTCACAACTCCAGGCATCGGCACAGCAACACTCATTTGTTCACAGGGGATGATTGTGATGTACAATGGAGTAATGTATAGTGCCGAAGTGTTCTCACAAGCAAAAGGTAAGTTATAGGCTGTGCCACAAACTCCCATATTATAGGCCAAATGATCCTGTGTCCATGAATCCTCAGAGGAGCTGGTTCCAATCCCACACCGTCTAGTCATGAGAACATTCATGTTTTCTGGTAACCCAAAACGCTTGAGGGAGGAGTTGGGAAAAGTGCTGATGTGGGGGGGGGGGGGGGGGGGGGGGGGGGGGTAGCAAGAAAGGGCTCGAGTCTGGGGAAAGCTGGGCGGCAGCTTCACAGCTTTGACCTTGGAGTGTGTCCAGTGTGTGTCTGGATAACGAGCAGAAAGAGAGAGAGAGAGAGAATAAAAAAACACAGAGAGAGAAACAGAGAGAGAGAGAGATAAAGAGAGCGAGTGTGTCACACTAATGAGGATAATTTCAGAGAAGCAGTAGTGGCGCCAGTCCAGGACTTCACACACATAAAAGGACACTGCATTCTGCTACCAGCATGTGGACTCAACCACTCCTGTCCTTATTACTATGAACAAAAACGACTGAAATCAAATCAAGCAGTTTAGTTGCTGCCCTTCCCCCCCCCTACACTTATTAACCTCCTCAGTTTCTCAGTAGCTTGGTCAGCTACCGAAAGGTTATCAGTTCAGTCTTAAAGGACCATATCCAAGGTATGCTACTGTAGGTAGGGTTGGGAAAGCCCTCATTCCAAAACAAAACAATTATTAAATTTAATAATAAAACTGGATTGTGTCAGTTCCATCTCAGCACCAACTCAAGCTGTAGAGCTGACGGTCTTCACTATGCACAGACAAAATGGACAACATATGGAATTATTCACCGTTAACCCCTATGTAGCAGGGGTGAAGTGCATTATTGCGCAACAGCAATATGCTGCAGCTGTTTTCACAACACCAGCTGCCTGCTAAGAGGGGGGAAAGGGGCCGGAGAGTCTGTCCAAAGGAGCAACAGCAACTTGTGCAATACAACGACAGTGCTGACCTCAATCTCGAGGCACCAGCCCAAGACGTCTCCACACTGTTGGAGACGCCACACTGAGAAGCCATGATGGCAAAGAGGAGGCCTAAAGATCGCAAGCTAGTGAAGGCGGCCAGGGGAAAACTCTTTGCAATAACCAGCGCACGTCCTTTCAGTTCCACTCCAAATGCTTTGCTTTGGTCAAGTCAGGATGAATCCTGTTTCGGACGTTGTGTGAATACCACTAGAGAGGACCCCCGAATACTCTATTGATGGGTAATACAAGGCCAAACAGACAGAGATCCACACACAGGACAAGGCCCACGACTGCCTAGCCAGGCTTCCCACTGTGAGGTGAACAAAGCACTCTAAAGACACAATAGGTAGTTACGCACATTACCATATTGCCTTGCCGACAACATCAATTTAAAAAGTTCAACCGTCTGTTGAATAGCAACACTATTTGCTACAGGAAGGGACAAAGACATGGAATTTGCTTGCATTCTGATATAATGAGCGTCAGTGAAACTATTAACTACTGTATATATTACACAGACTTTAACAAAACAAAAAACTATAACGCACTTAACATGTTTTGGTGTACAGCATTTGTGCCACTGCAATGTTGCCATATAATCATCACATTCCATCGTAACGCAATGCCATCAAGAAATGCCATCTCCTGTCCACCACCGAAACTATACAATAACTCAAGGCAATAACTGATGAAGGTTTTAAAAAACACAGAAATGCAGGTGTGCCATCTATTCAAAAGACACCCGGGTCAAAACACTGGTATCTGCCCCCTGCCATCTCAACATAGAGGCCTCGCCACCGAAAGCCCAGACGGCTCTATCTGAAGAGGACGAAATCAACTTCAGGATCTCCTGTTACACAACACACACTGGGGGGCGGGGCATGGGACTGACGGGCAAGACCACAACGTTTAACGAACACCGCTTTCAGCAAGGGAAGGAGCCGAGGGGCTAAGTGCTTCGCTAACGAGCTGAGCTTTTCCTTTAACCTATAGGGAGCTGGCGGGTCGCAAGAAAACGTTTGGACGTGAAGAGGTTGGACACATTTAGCCTCGTACATTGTTGCGGGATTCCAAAGACAGGGTGCCCGGCACAAATTGATGAAGAAAAACTTGGATACTGTGTTAACAGTTGTTTGGGTGTGAGGGAAGATCTAAAAAGAGGTGCATTTTATGTGGTATGAGAGAATCTAGGTTATAGGCCCATTAAAGAACATGTTTTTATTTTTTTGCAAGGGGAAACCACATGAATACAGAAGGACTGCCCTGAATTGGAATAGAAACTTCCGGAGAGAACTGGTTGAGAACTCCCTGGTTTAGCTCACTTCCACTTTAGAGAATCACTAGACTAAGACAAGGGGAAGGGAGAAGGAACACTTGAGAAGATTTACTGGAGACTAACTAGACATCTGTTTGGAGGCAACCACAAACAGTTCTCCATGTATAGGCTATTCCACTAAGCCCACCCCACCCTTTACATGCTAAATGACTTGCATGGTATCCATATTCATAGAGTTTAGTGAACTTAATTTAATCAACCCTTTCGAAGCTGTTGAATACAATATTTTTATTTTAAAAAGAATGAGTTGCAATTTAATATATGAAATGGTGCTAATATGTGCTTTGAAAAACAAGAAATTAACGTGAAGTGAATTTCACTGAATAACTTATACGTATAAATGTTTTGTAGCCTAGATAATACCAATGAATAACTTTTTACAGTGTGGCCGATGACCTATCCTTTCACAATACAAAACAGGAAGTTGCATGTGGCTGTTGTGCTTGTCAGGATGAAGTGTTCGTGTGATTCTCAGTTATTTCTCAAGAAATTATGTCAAACGTCCACGTTCAGCAGATGGCCATAAGAGATTGTGGTCGATGTTCTATTGCTCAAATTAGAGGATAGTCAATTCCCCTTCAATGACGCGATGAGCTTTTTCGTAGTCTCTGGACACCAAGTGATACGTTGCTGGCTGTCAGCCAAGAGGGGGTTGTGTGTTAAACGTGTGGGAGGGAGGTAGTTGAACAGGTTAGTCACACACACACACAGACTTCAATAACACAATGGTCTTCTCTGTGAGGACAGAATTGAGGGCCCCCAAACTTTGAGCAAGGGCCTACTTCAAAACCCCCTCCAAAATCAAAAGATTTGTCTTGTGCTATTCTTTCTGGCATGGCATCTATGATAACTGTCAGGATAGAGCAGGGGAGGGTGGGGGGGGGGGGGGGGTTAAGAGAGGGAAATGTTTATGCTAGAACGTGGGCCCACTGTGAATACTGCTGTACTGTACCTCGACTGGGCTTCGGTAGAAAACACAGGAGTGGGCAGGGCCTTAGTGCTGCTCTGGCGTATCCTGTCATTGTTAGAGAGCAGGAATATGATGACGGAATGGGGGGCATGGTGGGGGGGTGGGTAGTTCCCGCTGGGGTAAAACCCGACATTAGACGCTCTAATAACATCAACAAGATGACGTCATCGTTATCAATCGTAAAGCTGTCGAATTAGAAGGGTCTTTGGGGGGGTGGGGGGGGGGGGGGGGGAGTACGAGGATGGCCGAGTAGGTTTTTACCATCGCTGTGACTCATATGGCCACCAGGAAACCAGTTTTGAAAAGAAACAAAAATCAAACAGACTCCCATGTCCTGCGACCACACCCAGCGCTCTGATGATCCTCATGCCACCTTTTCTATCCCAACCACGGGCTTAAACCACACCGTCTGCACTCCACAGTCTGGAGCCCATCCAGAGGCACACCCAAACATCATCGTCGGAACAAAACGTATGATCCTCATTAAAATACGACTGATAGAAACACAGTACACAGTTCTCCTCATCAGTCTCCTAATTAAGTAGGCATACTTCTAGCTTCTAATTACCAGTGCTCGTAAGTTCCATTCAAGCACAGAAGGAGCTATAGATGACATCAGCCGTGTAATTGTTAGTGTTTTTCACCTCCTGGGACAGACACTGAAGGCTGTATGAGTAACACCAACAAGCTGACACATTGGACTTGCATTTATAAAAAGAAACTGGCCCATCTCAAGGATTCTTGAACTTGGGTTAATGTTTCCAGCAGTGTCCTCTGCATTAGTAAGACTAGCTGTGATCTGCCAACGGTGGGCTTGTCGAAAATGGCTACACCCATCAAGGCCATTCAACCTCTGACATCATAGAAATGGCGCCCAGTCAAGGCCCGTTTGAAAAAAGACCGCAATTGCTGACATGAGCAAGTCTACACAGCGATGAGGACACGTGAAAGGAACATTTATAATTGCGAGCAGGATTATTAAAATCCTGATTAGCTGGAACTCGTAGTTGAACGACTGTATGTGCGCAAGTCAAATTCTCGCAGAGATGACGGATCTTTTTGGACGCTGGGTCAAAGTTCACGTCATGACTAGCCCCACAGGCTTTCAGCTCCACTGTACAGGGAAATAGGAAATAAAAGAGAGAAAGCTCTGAGGAAGACAAGAGAGTTCATGTACCAATGTATCCTGCTTCTTTTAAATCTGTAATGCAGACAATAACTAAACCCTGCTGTTGTCGGACAAGAAGAATCTTGATCCAATAAAAGGGATTTTGAAAAACGCATACTTGACGATAAGCCAGTGAATGTAAGAGACAAATAGGCTCAGCAGCCATAAAGCCTAATGTCAATTACAGAACTGTGCAGTATGCCAGTTCAACTCCTAAGTCCAAGTCTGAGATCAGGGTTTTGGGCAGTGGATAGTTAGTATAATTCTAGGGTAGAGGGAGAGAGACTCGGGTGTGAGCCTCAGAGTTGACACTTTCTACTCTACGAAGCACCCTTTTTCTACTTTTAGGGGGCTCCACATTTACTGGCACGGAGTTGAAATAAAACAGAAAAATGGAAACAGATGTCAAGACAAGTTATTCCACCCTGGTCTGCATCCATGTTTTTGTCCATGAAGTCAGTCTCCTTTTCCTTCTTTCTGCCAGTTCAAACAAAGAGGGCAAGGAATGAGAGTGAAGTGATGGTGGTCGAGAGGAAAAGTCGGTTGTTCAAGGAATCTCTGGTCAATTTCAGCCCATTGTGAATTTAAACAGAGCTTGAGTTACCTCAAGTAACTAGACTGATGTCGGCCCCTAATGTTTGGGGTCAGAGGAAACCTGGACAGTTGTTTAGGTTTGCCATTTTACTCCTGATGTCTGTGCATGACCCAGGCTCTCTGACAGTTCACAGAAACAACACTTCCCGAGAGTCATCATAGAATCCATCCTTGTTAAGGGACTACTTTCCAAAACCAGGGGGAGCAAAGGAAATAAGCAGTGACTGCCTTTGGACTGGTGATAGCCCAAATGTAGTTGGAACTAAGACAAACTGAGAAGACTTCCTGTTTGAGAGGAGAATACTAGGCAGTTTGGTGCTCTAGTTTTCACTTATGAACAGCCAGATCTGAAAAATGTAGGCTGATAGCATAATAGCAACATGACCAACCAGGTATGTGCCAGTCATCATTTAATGCTTAATGCACACGGATTGCTGATGTTGAGGAAACATCCTAGTAAAAAAGCCTCTTTCCACATTTCCGGCAAACAACTTTCTAACATCTGCTTCTCATTTAATGAGAGAGGATGCTGCTGAGCACAGGAGGAGAGAAAGGGGAGGTGGAAAATATTTGGCCAATATGCCATTGTTGGAAAACTGAAAAGGCCAAGTTTACCTTTTGAGAGAACAGAGCTGCATGGATTGAAAACCAGTAAATACGATTTTTACAGGTGTAAAAGTATTTTATAGCAGGTTAATATAGACTTGATTTATTCAAAGATATCCGGTTTATTATTAGAACAAGGCTCTGGGTTGCCCAATGCCAAAATTCTCTTAACATGTTAACTAGTGACCCAAAGGGGCTACAATGACATGTTTATAAATAATTAGGAATGTTTACAGACCGCACTGGCACATGTTTGGGGAAGTTTAGGAAATAGCCACATATCAACCACAAATGAGACAATTCGACAGACAGGAGTCAAGTGCACACGTGCAACTTTATTTCACACTTACTATAGATGACTAACTACAGCGTTTGGTTTGGGTATGACTCCAATTGCTCGCCAACTTCTTGACAAAAATAGCAAACCCCTAGTGTGTGCAGACACAGAAAGCAGTAAGAGGGCTAGACAGCTAGCACATTTACAGTAGAGTAGGCTATTTTGGCCAAACATTACTATGGGCTATTTGGGAACAAAGACGTGGAGTTGTCATTAATCTTACCTGAATCTCGGAGAGTCCTTTAAACATTCCTCGAATTCCACCGTTATCTTCATCTTTCTTATTGAGTAAAAACGCGGTTTAAAACACTTGGATTAGGAGGGAGCAGCAGACTCTAGAATATATCCCAGGATAAGAGGCTAGCTGGCTAGCCGGATATCTAGCTGGTAGCAGGGTTTTTTCCTTGACAATCCCGAGTCGGACAATCCAGCCGACTTCAAGTGTCCGCCAGCTAGCCTGGCTAGCTAGCTATTAATATAAATTTGCGACAATTTAATCATTAACACGTAGGACAGTCGTTCGTAAATCTTATGAAACATTCAAAGCTAAAATGCGACAGATAAGTAGATTTGCAACAGCGAAAATGATTCACTTGCTAGGTCATCGCGTCAGTGCAGTGTAGGAGAAGCTTTTCTTTCACGTAACCACTACTACCAGCTGTAATCGACGAATAATCACGCGCTTCCTGATCCATTTTGAACGCACGCATGAATGACAAGTGGAACAGCCAATGAAATTGTTCTACTCGGTTCGACTCGTTTTGACTATTTCAGCGTACACATCGATTAACCGCACTCATTTTACGATAAATGTAGGAGCTACAATATATTTGTTATTCTATGTTGTGGGAATTTGAAGGCCAATCTAAATCTGCGTCTGCACAAGAACCCACGTACAGAAATGCGAACTGCTCTTTCGGTCCTATCAAAATAGGCAAACGATATGTTGTATGTGACTGCACCCTAGCGTTTGAATGTAGAAAACTCAAGCCATTCCAAAAAATATACACAGGAGTGAATCATGATGTGCAATAAGACAACCCAAAAACCTCCATATCGGCATCATTTAATAATGGATGACAAAATAAACACACATCCTTATGATTAAGAACATGCACATCCAAGATACAAAAAACTCACAAATCGACAGATACCCATTGTTTTGAAGAGGGGTGATCATGAGAACGCATCTCACTTAACTAATCCCCCCCCCAGCAAAAAAAAATTAAAAGAAAAAGGTACAAAACAGTAGAACACAGAATGTAAGCTGAGGGACATATGCCACTGAACAGCACGGGGGGAAATAAGTGTGTTCTTTTCATTTACACATGTTCATAAAATAGGCACATTTGCCAGCTTCTAACCCTCTAAAAGGTTACTGTTATGTAATTTAGTCCATTCACAAAACGGGTTGTCTTTAGTTCAGAGAATACAACATTTAAGCAGCAGATTAAAGTGATTAATCTTTGTATGTGAATACACTTCCTTGTTATGGGTCTTCCCTCATCATTCAGACAACAGGTCAAATTAAAGACCAATCAAGCAAGAGCAGTACAGTATTTCAAAGTTGTATTTCCAGGGGATTGGATCCAAAGACTTGACCACAGGGCTGTTATCCAAGGACAAGAGGCCAATACATGGGAAACATACATGGGGAATACATGTGCAATCTGAAAAACACCACCCCAATAACAGGATATGGGTTCGCTCCTCTCTGGGGCATGAATAGATGGACAAATTAGATCTGGATTTATTAATAGATTTGGATCATTTGGTTTGGCAACGGCCAATCATAAGAAAATAACAAATCTCAAAACTACAAGATGGGACATATTCAACCCATATGGTATTGCATGTATACACACGTAGGTGACTGTATGACAAGGATTTCATTAGCAGAATCATAAATTAGCATTCAATAACTAAAGGCTGTGTACTGCTCAGAAAACCAAGTAGTATGTTGGAAGTATAGGATGTAGCATGTTCTCACAAGTACACACTACAACAACCCCCATTACCCTTCATTCTGCAGGAGAATATGAAGTAGGCGTCCAACCACTACTGTAGTCATTCAGCCAATCACATCCCGCAACCCCTCGGGATGGAGTCAGTAGTATTAGGGATATTTGTAATCTCATCAGTAGTATGCAACATGTGGGGTCATTTCTTGTAAATTAGCCCTCTCCTCAACTTGAGCACATTTAGACGATATAATATTTACTGGACTGGCAAAGGCTTTATGAACTATACAGAGCAGGTGCCCGTTAGGTTGAAATGTATTACAAAGTTCTAGAAATGACTGACTTGAATTCGGAACCTAATTACAGATTTGGATTATAAATACTATTAAATTACTGTATATCGGTTATTTGAGTTCAGCTAATAGACCAGGCTATTTTGATAAAGTGGTAATAAAGGTTAATATGTGCACATACACGTTACAAAGGGGTGAATATGCGTACATGTGGCCATGGAGTTTCTTCCTAATCAAGGTGATCCCGAGGACCAAGGCGTATTAAAAGGGGATACCACAAGGGGGGGGATTGATTTGAAAACAAAAACACCAAGCATTAGCAGCTATCTCATAATGTTTTCCTGCTTCATTCACATGAAAGTACTGATGGTTGGTGTGGGGAGAAGGACTGACAACGGCAAAGAAAAAAACAAAACGATCTTTCCGACATTTGATCCACCACAGTTCAACACCTCCGCCACGTTAAGAGGACCGACTGACATTTTGAGGCCGTTTGACTTCAGGTACCCTGCAGCTGGCCAGGCAGACAGGTGAGCTAGCATCGCAGGGAGAGGAAGGAAGGAGTCCTTGTTGATAAGGCTCAGTTATTGGTCTAGTTCTTTGAGTTGCGGATTCCATTTGGGGGGGGGGGGGGGGTAACTTGGCAACAGAACACACAACCGGTAGGCTCAATATGCTTCGCTTCAGCATTGCAGTGTTTCTGGGAGTGCACACGAACACACAATAACACAGCAGATATTTTTTGTATTTTTCTCTCCTTTTTTTTTTCCTCTTTTCTTTTTTTCCTCTTTTCTTTTTTAAAAGGGAAGGGGTGTGAGGTGGTGTCTGCGTCACGCCCGCCACTGAACACACAAGTCTTGTCTTATGAATATTTCATGAGCCGCAGGGGCGGGGTCGGGGGTCCTCTTCTAGGAATCCAGCGAATCAGCTACAACCCCAAAAAAGAAGGAGGGAGAGACATGCACACATGACTGATTACATGGTTCACACAGGATGAGTAGGATCACTTCAAAGACGGTGTCCGACTTCAGGCATTCGTTTATGCTACAGCCGCGTGCACGTCACCATTCACTCAAGACAGCTTCTTCCACAAGACAACTGACCGCCAAACGTTTAAAAGGGAAGCTGTTGCGACTAGTAACTTTGATTTTAAAGTACAATATGTCATTCCGATTCCGAAAACGCCGACACTGAGCACAGATAAGACCTTTGCCCTTTCAGAAAACACAAATAGAGCCAACCCTGGACATTACTAAGGTTAGAAAAATAAAGCCTTCAAATGTTGGCCTTGTGCAGTCCAAGATTGTGAGCCTATTTTATTGCAACCCGCTATCTAAACCCTCTTGGAATCTGATTACAAATCTTGGGCCAAGCCAACAGACATAAACCCAAATCATTACGGCCGACATAAACTCCTAAAATGACTCCCCCCCACGACAGCCTACTCCTATTGGTTCACATTCTCTTTACCGTCTTGCGGGGGGTCGACGTTGATGTCTTCTGTTTCCGTGTCATCCCTCATCTCTTCGTCTTCATCCTCTTCCTCCTCCAGCTCGCTGGCGATGAGTTGCCGGGCCAGCTTGATATTGAGCCCTTCGTTGTAGTGCATCTTCCTCATCATTTGGAACTGCTGCTTTTTCACTGAGGGGAGGGGGGGGGGGGGGGGGGGGGGAGACAGAATGAGAAGATGGAGGGTCTGGGGGGGAACCATGATGAAGTGTCTGGGGGACTCAAGAGGGATACATTTACTGATTTATTCTGTGTGTGGAGGAGACCAAACAATAAATAAAAGAGCCTGTCTAGGGAAGTTTGTGGAGTTTGCAGCTCTGGAGCCAGAGAGAGTGTGCCGGGTAAAGCCAAAATCAAATACAAGCCTGGTCTTATTTCAGTTTGACGAAGTTATTGCAGTTAAAAACATATGACCTTCTCTGAAAAAGCAGTTTCAAAGCCCAAAAAACTACAAACCGAGTACAAAATACAGGGAGGCAATTCATTTGAGTTCAAATATAATTGAAGAATGTGTTGCTCAAACCTTGAGGGGCACCATTTATATTCCAATGAGCTAGAAGAGGATCTGACACAGATTTCAAATAGAAACTAATGTCTGGAGGCTTTATTTATTTACAGAACAGTCTAGAACAGAATGAGGCAACTGAGTGTTGTGTTGCGACTGAGGTTCCCATGTCAAGGCAATTCACTGCATGGAGCAGAGAGAAGCTTTGAGCACTTTGAGATGTGCTCAAATGTAAAGTGCATTACAAATAAAATCCATTATTATTATTATTATTAGAAGTGGACTGTGCCATCAGAGGTAACAACTCAGTTTAGGGATCTTGTCTGCATTGGGCACTTGCCGTTCTCATGAGAAAATGATTTTTCCTAATCCCTTTTACAGACTACCAAATCTCATCAAATATGTGCTAAGTAACTGTTCTCTCTGCAAAGCTGAATGGGACCTACTATGATTGGAGTTTCACATTGAGTGATTAACTGCTCAGGTCACACACACAAAAAAATTATTATGTCTCTAAAGCACCTTGGTCCCAGCTTAGTCTTTTAATCAGTGTAGAAAAAAAGATATACAGTGCCCTCCAAAAGTATTGGAACAGTGAGGCGAATTCCTTTATTTTTGCTGTAGACTGAAAACATTTGGGCTTGACATCAAATAATGAACGTGAGACCAGAGATCAACATTTCAGCTTTTATTTCCAGGTATTTACATCAGGATCTGATGCACAACTAAGAAAATATCACATTTTGTTTGAATCCACCCATTTGTCATGTGAGCAAAAGTATTGGAACAGATATACTTAAAACATATTTAAGTGAATAAGACTTAATATTTAGTTGCAAATCCTTTGCTTTCAATAACTGCAGCAAGTCTGTGACCCATTGACGTCACCAAACTTTTGCATTCTTCCTTTTTGATGCTTTCCCAGGCTTTCACTGCAGCCTCTTTCAGTTGTTGTTTGTTTTGTGGGGTTCCTCCCTTCAGTCTCCTCTTAAGCAGGTAAAATGCATGCTCTATAGGGTTTAAGTCTGGAGATTGACTTGGCCAGTCTAATACCTTCCATTTCTTGCCCCTGATGAACTCCTTTGTTGTTTTGGCAGTGTGTTTTGGGTCGTTATCTTGCTGCATGATGAAGGCTCTGCCAATCAGTTTGGTTGCATCTTTCCTTAAATTGGCAGACAAAATGTTTCTGTAGACTTCCGAGGTCATTTTGCTGCTGCCATCATGTGTTACATCCTCAATGAAGATTAATGAGCCCGTCCCAGAAGAAGCCATGCAAGCCCAAGCCATGACATTACCTCCACCGTGTTTCACAGATGAGCTTGTGTGTTTGGGATCATGAGCAGTTCCTTTCTTTCTCCAAACTTTAGCCTTTCCATCACTTTGGTAAAAGTTAATCTTTGTCTCATCAGTCCATAAAACTTTGTCCCAGAATTTTGAGGTTCATCTCTGTACTTTTTGGCAATTTCCAGCCTGGCCTTCCTATTCTTCTTGCTAATGAGTGGTTTGCATCTTCTGGTGTAGCCCTTGTACTTTTGTTCATGAAGTCTTCTGCGAACAGTAGATAGTGATACCTTCACTCCTGCCATCTGGAGGTTGTTGCTGATCTCACTAACAGTTGTTTTAGGGTCTTTCTTTACAGCTCTCACAATGTTTCTGTCATCAACTGCTGATGTTTTCCTTGGTCTACCTGTTCGACGTCTGTTACTTAGTACACCAGTAGTTTTCTTCTTCTTCAGGACATTCCAAATGGTTATACTGGCTATGGCCAATGTTTCTGCAATGGCTCTGATTGATTTTCCATCTTCTCTAAGACTCACAATTGCTTGTTTTTCACCCAAAGACAGCGCTCTGGTTTTCATGTTGTTTTCACCTCTGAATACAGTCTGCATAGACAAAACCTATCTTACCCAATCTGAACCTGAGTGTAGACATTCAGTGGTATTTATTGATTGAATAATGTATGTAATAGGACACACCTGGGCAACAAAACACACCTGTCAGTCACATGTTCCAATACTTTTGCTCACGTGACAAATGGGTGGGTTCGAACAAAAAGGTGATATTTTCTAATTTGTGCATCAGATCCTGATGTAAATACCTGGAAATAAAAGCTGAAACGTTGATCTCTGGTTTCACATTCATCGTTTGATGTCAAGCCCAAATGTTTTCAGTCTACAGCAAAAATAAAGGAATTGGCCTCACTGTTCCAATACTTTTGGAGGGCACTGTATACACTGTACTGCTCTACCCTACACTAAGAGGGATCATCAATGTTTCTCGTTTCAGTTAATTTCTTTTTTTTTTATCTTAATTTTTTCGAGTTTCAAAAGATCCTATCTGCAGATTGGAACATATTTGTTAGGCCGTGGAAATGTTAAAAGACGGGGCAGGGTTTTGGCGAAGACGGACTCAGGCTTGTTGACCCATGCTGAGATAAAAATACAGGATGGGAGGTAACTATAGTGGTGGGGCTGAAGGCAGAAATTGGCCTTGGCTCAACTGGAGCAGTCCCACTGAGCTAGCCAGCCAGCCAACTGCTGTAGCCGGACTTCTGGACGTGCTGAGCTGAGAGGAAAGTCTACTGGAGCACATTTGCTGGTTTAATGTAGGACAAAGGTCAGGGAAAGGTCATTGAATGGATAGACTGGGGGACAGGCCATTGTGTGTGTGCGTGTGTGTCTACCTTGGTCCTCTGGGCTGAGCTCTTCCTCATCTTCCTCACTGCTATCCTCCTCCTCTTCCTCCTCCCTCATGAAGCGTGGGTCTGTTCCTTCTGCTGCTGCCAACCTGCCACAACAGAAAGAGTGGGAGTTTGAGGAAAGGCAGAGAAAGGGAGAGAGAAGGGGGAGGTGAGGAGAGAAGGAAAGAGCGAGCGAGCGAGCGAGAGAAAGAGAAAGAGAGAGGGGAGCCTGAGTGTGGAGAGGTAGCAGATGTGCCCAGTGCTGCGCGTGAATCGGCGCTAAAGAGCAGCTTTTTCACCGGTTCAGCCCGGGGCAGGTCAGACTCGCCATTCATGCTCAGTCAGCGTGCGACCAACTCACTCATTTAACTTCCTATTAACCATCCTCCTCTGGTGCCCAGCCTCTCAATCTTTTTCACACACACAACATATTACCATGCAGCTTAAGCCCACTAGGAAGCAATGCGAGTACAACAAAAATATAATGAATTTAAGACATCAAAGTTCACAGAAGCAGAAAAGAGTCGAGTTTAGCCTGCGATGTGATCCGTTTAGCAGTTGGATGGGGGTGTCTGCTGGTCCGTTTCCTACATGGCTGCACCGGAATGCTCTAGAAAACGCTAGAGCCCTCGAGCTTGCAGGGAGCTGAGGACAGGAAAACCAACGATGGAGCGATGAGAAACAAAGACTGGGAGAAGGAGGAGGTGAAAAGAATGAGGGGGGAGAACGGGCAAGAAGGGAGACGGAAAGTTCCAGTGTTTGAGGGAGCGAGAGATGGGGACAGAGAGCGACTGTGTTGAAAATGGTATGGAGGGGGGGGGGGGGGGGGGAGGGGGTTCTAAAAGTAGTAAGGAGATCAGAAGAAAAAAGAACAACAACTAAAAGTTGGGGCCTGAACGTCATCTGGGAGGCATCTGGGACCTGCACTCACGTCTGGTTATGTCAACGGCGGCAGCAGCAGATTGAGATCCAGGCCTGGAGCAGACCAACCTCCCCACATAACACTACACCCCTCTGACGTAAGTAGCCGGCCATCCACTCTGCCCGCCCAGAGGATCATGCTTATACAACACTGGGAAAAAAAAAAAGTCTCAAAAGCTGCTCTCTTTCAAACGCTGTGTTTCCCTGTAGCCATCGTTCCTTAATAAAGTGGAGAGCTTTCAAAGCTCTGGCCTATGGTAAGAGGAGGGGGAGGAATTGGATGTTAGCGTACAAAGCTAGGGTGAACAGATCCAGACAGCCGTAAAGTAAACAGATGTTGGCATCTTCCCCTCTCGCTCTTCTCCTCGAGATAGCCAGACAGATCGATAGTGTAGCTTTAGTGTAGCTTTAGTCGTTAGCCAGCCAGTTCAATTTACTATTTTGGCCACTGTGTGGTTGAGTCAGCAGCTAGCGATGTATTTAGGAGGTGGGATGATTAAGGTGCCAGGTTCGAACAGTACTGATTCAATCCAGTAATCCCGGCACATTACGTTGTCCTCTGACGTACGGGTTTAGTTTGATGGGGATGCACTGGAACGCTGCGTATTGATCGAAAAAACGTTTTCGCTGGGCATAAATTACTGGACGCACATCCATCCAATGGCCATTACGTGATGCTTAACCAATACGCTCTGCTGAACTAAGCCCAGGGAGGAGGGGAGGGGGTGGGGGATCAGGACCAGAGGTAACAGTGTGCAGCTGTGGGAAGCGATGAAACATGGTTGCGTGTGTGTGTGTGCCAAAAAGCAGAATTAAGGGATGGGACATACTGTAGATGCACAATCCCTCCCCACATGCACAGGGAAGCACACAAACGCACAACCTCCTTTTCCACACTCCCAACACACTAGCACTCCTGTTATGAGAATGTCGTCTCTCTCGCATCTTATGGCTGTCAAAAGAGTGGTCGTCTCGAGACAAGGAAGAGATTGACGTCAACCTAGTCGGGGGGTGGGGGGGGGGGGATAATTTGGTCTGTGCAGTGTTGCACAGACATTGACCTGGGTCTTAGCACGGCACGGCTATACGCACGGAGGGGGTGGCAATGTGACAGCCTTGTGCACGAGTGGGTTCTCTCCTTGAGGCTGGGACCGGGCATCTGCTCCGCGCTGCGATCAGGCCGGCTGGGAGTCGGACGCCTGCTCCCTCACGCGCCGCTATCCCCGCCAGACCGTCTCTGGGGGGGATACCTTAGCCCTGCCTGCCCTGTCTCTCTCTCTGTCTCTCTGCCTCTCTCTCTGCCTCTCTCTCTGCCTCTCTCTCTGCCTCTCTCTCTGCCTCTCTCTCTGCCTCTCTCTCTCTGCCTCTCTCTCCCCGTCTCGGAGAGACAGGTAAATAAACGCTGTGTCAGCGGACCCTCATGTTCACACAGGTGAACAAATAAAGAACCGTTTGTGTTACACGAGTGGTTGAACTCTGCCGTTATTGCGAGGGAATCATCTCATGTTTAGGACAAATAATGTATAACCTAACAGCCCCATAGGTGGTGGAAAGGCAGTCCAGCACAGGCCTAGTCTCCCCTGAAGAATGAAATCCGATCATCAAATCAACAAGAGAATAGGCCAAGCAAATAACCCTGTCATGACCTGCAAAATGTTGACGTTAAGTTCTTCCTAAAGGCGGGTGTGAACTTTCGATACCGTGTCCACACTGCGCGACGGAGGGCAGCCCTCTCCCGAGTCCATCCCTGGGGCCGACGTACAGCCGAGGTATCCCCACCTAGCGTCTTCAGTCTTTAAGTAGACCAGAGGTTGGCGTCCCAGGCGCATTAACGTCGCCCACAAATGATCTGACCCGCCTTTGATACTGCGGGAAGTCCATCAATGTGAAATATCGACCGCATAGAGTGCACGGGCCGAGATGGGACGGCGTGTGAGAGAGAGGCATCCAGAGATGAACGGATCGCCCACCCTCTGTCTCTCTCTCTCTCTCTCTCTCTCTCTCTGGGTGTGGTGGTTCTTACTTTGTCGCCAGGTCGTCCACGGTGACCGCGTTGCCGTCCGAGTCGCTCAGTGCCCCCTCGTCATCCTCTTCCCCTGCCATCCTGAGAGAAATACAGAGAGAGAGAGAGAGAGAGAGAGAGAAATACAGAGAGAGAGAGAGAGAGAGAGAGAGAGAGAGAGAGAGAGAGAGAGAGAGAGAGAGAGAGAGAGAGAGAAACACAGAAAGGAATAGATGGGGGTGATAAGAGGGCAGGGGAGCAAAGGACGAAAACCGAGATTGAGAGAGAAAGAGAGGGAGAAGGTGAAGGGGGGGGAAGGGGTGGAGGGGAGAGAGGGAGGAGTAGTTTGTCAGAAGGAGTGACCTTGTTTGCCGTGTCCAGGCATATTGAGTTACATTCCCACTGAGACGCCCCCCACCCCCTCCCAGAGTACTGCAGACAGGGCAGAAACGTGTCTACAGAGTCACTCTCAAACACACAGTCCCCCCAAAACAAGCTACTTTGGCCTATTCTTTGGACAAAACAGACGCCACCCCTTCCTCCCTCCCGAGTATCGCTTTCCCCTCTCACATACCCCCGGAGCGTACGCCTCGTGACATCACGCCCGAGTTGAAAGTCGACATAAAATCGAAAACCCAGCGGGAGCGGACCGTCGATGCGGCCGCGCCGAGGGGGCCGGCTCACCTGTTGTAGGGGGTACTGGGCTCGTCGATCTTCATCAGCCCGTAGTCCTTATCCGCCGGGTGGTACGTGGCCAAGATGTTCATCTCGTCCCATTTCTGCGACTTCTTCCTGGGAGAACAAAAGGGATCCACAGAGACTCGGGTTCAGGGGGGTCTGCTTCGTCGGGGGCTTAATCGGGTTCCTCGAACCGTAGCTGATATCGCCCGGGAGGACGGGGGGATTTGAATCTAGGCCTGTGCCCCAGTTCTCGCTCCCGTCCTGCCATATTGGGAACGAGGCACTGCCTGCAATTAAAATCGGAGGATCTGGATCCTGGGTGATTCAATTATGCATCGTTTGAAGAGGAGATGACGCTGTGATCGCCCTATCAAACAGCGTTAGGAGCTGAAGGGGAGTGGCCAGCTGTAATATTGAGGTGTGAAAATGTTTGGAGCATCCTGTCTGTGTTAGAAAGTGCATCTTATTTTCCTGCGTACATTTGTGTGCTCCTGCTACAGGTCAATCGTTAGAAAACGCGAATGCAGAGGCAGAATGCCCGGCACATTTCCGGTAGAAAGGTGTTGTGCTGAACATCGAAGTTGGACCTCCCGTCGTATCCTTCAGTGCCACCTCTGCTTAAATAGCAAGGCCACAGATTTGATCTGTCTGGACTTGAAGCCAGGCCCAAATAGAACCGTTAAACTGTCTCTCCTCGCCTTGGACTGCCTCCCTGTCATAAAGCAGCCCGCTGGCGTGTTAATGGAGAGGGGCCATGTTTCATGGGAGAGACAGAGGAAGGGGGCAGGGTATAAATCTGCTCCCTGCCGCAGTGATCCTACAGAGGCTCGCATTCGATCTCATCCATACTTCCCACACAGTGAAAACACACACACGCACACTAAGGGGTGTTCAATAAGTCAGGCCCACAGTAGGTTGGCTTCCGATGGCACTGGGCTGAATCGATAGGGGATGTGCCCGGTCATGCTGACACTCGCGCAACACTGGGGCGACGTGATTGGCCGGGGGCCTGCCAAGGCAACTGACACTTCCCTTAAACACACAGCAGGACATTCTCAGCCTTCAAATATTGACAATCTCATTTCAAGTGCTCCTTCCAACCAAAAGGCTCAAAAAAAGGGAGCATGCCTAATCAAAAAGATGTGTTTTAGTAGGCTAATGTGCAGGGTAAGTCCCCCCCCCCCCCCCCCTTGGGATTCCCAATAATGATATCCTCAGGTCCCTTGGCCGGAACTTGTCTGTGTTGGGCGTCTGAGTTAAGAAGCCAATGGGGTGGGGGGGGTTTAACGAGTGTTTTCGCCTGTGTGCTAGTGGTTTGTAAGCATGTATTCATTCATTTCGTCATTGCAAGTCAACGTTAGGTTTCAAGCCTCCAAAACAAGGGCAAGCTCAAGGGCAAGCTCATTCAAATGAATGTAGACCAAAAATAAACGTGCAGGTGAGTTGAGTGTACGGCGAGGAAGGTGGGGGGGGGGGGGGGCTGTTACAAAACCCAGACCAGACACAGCCAGCCTGGCCTGGTTTACAGAGCAGCCACAGCCACTCAAATCCACTTCAGATCTGATGCGCTCTGTCAGAACACAAACCGTGATGGGGCCGATGACATCACTGCTTCTGCAGGTCGAGAACTGAGCTCCTCCAGAGGCTCTTACTATCGGGCGAGCGAGGCGAGCGAGCAGCTGGTCACATCCCGCTATAAAACAGTCTCATTAGACGGCGTGAACTGCGGTGAGGAGAGCTAACACTATCAGGTAGCATAGGAACAAGCCGGGTGAAACAGCTTTAGAGCTGGCAGAGCGATCCAGCTGCGTGGTGTTTCAGTTCGAAACACATCAAGAACAACAGGGTTGTCGCCCCCCCCCCCCCCCCCCCCCCCCCCATGGCGTCGAAGAACAAGGGTAGGAAGCACTGATGAAAGTCTGTCATGTTTTAGATAAGTCATGTTTTTATACTCTCCATTAAACCACTTCTGATATGTATCTACCCACACACTACCCATCTGGACTGTGACAGGAGAACGGGCATTCTTTCCCACAGAATCTCGAGCTGTAGGGTTGCAGAGTCCGTTAGTTGACCTGTCCATCAGCGAGACGCGTGGGACATCCGAAACAGTGGGAGAGCTATTGGGTTTCATGGAAGCATGCGTGAGCCTCAGATAAAACTCATTGACTATCATGAATAATGAACGCCCTGGCTTCAAGCCTCTGCATCAATGTTGCCCGGATAAGGAAGCTGAATAAAGGTATATGACAAAACAGATGACCAAATGTCAAACTCACCCACTGACAGATTGTATTTTTGTTAATGGTAAATCGACTGTGATTACAGATCTATGTGACGGTAAGTCACAAGGATAAAGGGCAGTGGGCCCATATACACTCTAGCTTAGGCTTGGCCTCCAAAGTATTTATTGTGATTGTCTAGGCTTGTTTGTTGGTCAGGTGCAGGGTGAACAAGTGATTTGTGGCAGCTCTCCGGATGTTTAGTGAGCTGGTTCAGAAGGATATCCTCCAGGTATTGTCAAATAACCTGGACATGAGAGGCATTTCGGTCTCACAAGAAACGGTGGCACAATTTGGGAATTAAGCTTCCAAAGTTCAATGTATGTATTCTTGCATTGAAAGAAAAAATTATATTCTTTCGAGAGAAAAAAAAAATAGGCTACTGTCTACAGAAAAAGCCAGGAAACCAGTTCAAAAACACAGGGGATACTTTGATATCATAGATTCAATTCAGGTCCAACATTGGTCCTAGATTTTTCTCAACTCTCAAATAATGTATTCCTTTATCAGAAACCTTTATCCAAAGCAATGTTGACGCTTGTATCTGAACTTCTAGCATTAAGCTAGTATAATACCCTTCCCCAGGTGTAGCAGGCTAACATAGGAGAAACCATGCTAGCCATGAAGTTAAATTCCCATGCATTTCAGCAAGCACACTAAAATGAAGTAGGCCTTTCCATCAATCTGAACCTCGCCACTTCATGGCTTTATCATGCTGCTGATTTTTTCTGTCACACCAACACTTTAAAATGATGTTAAGGACCAAATAGAAAGTTTGACAAACGTTTTGAACAAATTGTTCATCCCTTTAATAATTCCCCAAATACTGACTGAGTGACACTTAATGGAAATACTACAAACTCGAGCTGAACTGTGACAGAAAAGGGAAATGACCACAAATAAGCCATGCTTTAACTTTAAAGGGGTGTGTGTGTTCTGAGAAAGAGTTGGTGTTTGCTGGGGGCATGACCCAAATCGAGGGAACAGGCTACAATGTCCCTTCAGTGTTGTGGTCTCATCCCAGCAGATTTGGTGCTTGGCTGAACACACAATCCTTCAGGAAACCTTTCTCCACTCACATTTCATACGGGGAGCTTGTTTTAGTATCAGCACAGAAGGCTTGACTTACTGCTGGGAATGGAACTCACTAATAACTGTCATCTTTGTATGGCCTATTTTCCTATAGGGTGGTGGAGCTTCAGTTTGAGTCTGACAAGATTTGTCCTGCAGAAGGCTGCGATACCCAGAGTTATGTAATGGCAGTACTGGGCATACAATCAAGGTAGAGCAGATAATTAATGTCCAGAACTGCACAGCAGTTCAGTTGTTAGTGCCGAGGAAGGGTTTAGTTTTACCAGACAAAATGCTCCGGTGAAATCTCCTCAAATATACGACATATTTACAATGATGGATAGAATAGTGCATCAATAACATGAAATCTATAATGCAAGATCGTCAAATATATTTGAAGGGGCAGTCTGTTTACAAAACAGCTTGACTAAAGAAACTAAAAACATACAGTTCCGTCTACAAACAAAGTCAAGCAGGCCAAAGTTTCTAGTTTTGCAGGTACCAAAGAAAATACAGTCTAGGAAAAAAGGATGATTCCCCATGTATACCCTTTTTTTAAAGCGCAGTACAGTCAGTCCTATACTACCACAATAACTTGAATTTTTTTCTATTCACCATCCCGACCTCACATCAAACTCATGGCCCAACAGCATTTAAAAGATGCTTGTAAGGACAAGTCTTATAGTCACAGAGTGGCACATATCACCTAATTAGCTGTGGATGAATAGTCACAGAGGACATGGAGGCAGCACTGAGAAAGTGGAGCGCACCAGTGACTTTGCAGGAGGGGGAGGGAGAGGGCTTGCTTCATTCCTAAGATATCTCATCTTGCCATTGCCCCGGTGAAATGCCAAAGTGAATGAGATCAATGCTGCAAAACATTCTGGCCTTTGGGGCAAAAAGTTACTCCTCTTCCACAGTTCTGACGGGCCTACAAACTCATGGATTAAATGTGAAGTGACGGGGAATTTTAAGATGGAAATCACCCACAAAAAACAGCCACAGCCCCCACTTCTAGCGTTTGAAGGCAAACTATGTTGAGAACATGTATAAAATGTGTAGACCATAGTGGCTTGGCTTGTGTTTGATGCAATATTACTATATTTAAAGTAAAAATGAACCTTCTTATACTGCAAACCCCTAGATTCGTAAATGGTAGCAAATACATAAATCGAAAAAGAAAAGTCAACTTTTGTACTTATGTTGTCAATTAAAGTAATGATCACGTTGAAATGGTAATCCAGCTCTCCTGACAGAGTTGTCAAATAAGCCAACCAAGACACAGTATTGGTGAGTAACCAAAGTGATACCACCCACCCCCACAGCCGACTAGTTGTTGGCTACTGGTCTGATAATGTCTGTAGTTTAGTGACGCTCTTTTAAAACACTTCTAGCGGTAGCTGATAAACTAGCAGATAGCTACTGAATAAATGTACCCCAAATATAATTAACATTTTCAACACGGTGAGCCAAATAGTTATGTTAAATTAACGTTAAGCGGACCCATTAACTTGAAAAAGACAGCTATTACTCAGTAACTAGAAAAATTGCCTTGAGTTGACTTGACTGTGACGTGCGCTTAGCTAGCATCCTAGCTGGTCTTTCAGCTAACCCGTCGCGAACTCTGTAGGGCTGAATTGCTTTTAATAGCTACTTACTGTTGATCATCTTCCAGAAGTCCCAATTCCGCTTGTTCTACGTTCTCAACCGGCACTTCTGGGGCAGATTTGACATTTGCCCCGCTGTTCTTGTTCTTCAGAATACCTTTTATTGGTCGGGGAGTTGCCATTCCACACGCTTGGTATCACTTGCTAGTGTCCCTAGCAGGTGCGTTCTCCCTCTAATGTGTGCTCTGTGGTTTAGCAATTCAAATAAACAAGCTAAGTGGGAGTAACGATGCCCGCATTCAAAGCTGCCGGTTTCCCTTTAACTCAGGCACCTACGCGCAGTTTAATAATCATGTTCTCAAGTAGCTAGTTAGCTACCACTCACTGTAGACTTGCTCAGCAGACTGCTACGAAACAAACTGGCGCAAAAAAAAAATCTATCCGCCGACACCCCACACTTTCCATTATCGCGAGATTGGACATTGGTCTTGATATTTGGCTTGCGTAAGCAACCATGTTTGTTGTGGCAAAATGTGCCCGCAAAGTTCCTGTTGGTCCTGGGGTTAGTGGATTTTAATGGTTTTAAATACAACACACTATACAATTCTAGACAAATCTGGACACCCGATAGTATACATTCTGCCTCTTGTTATAACAATTATTCAGTGGTAAGTGGTAGTCTTGTCCTGCATTGTTTGTAGGCATGCTATAGCCACACAGACCAAAATGTTGATTGATGAAATAGGACACATTAAACGGCCTGATGGACAACCTTGTCTTGTGGACAAATGTACATCATTATTAACCTTATTTTTCAATGTATTTAAACAAGTATTTTGTAGTTTTTGTGTTTTAATTACCTCTATTTACACACGTCACTGTGAAATCTTCAGCTGCTACACAGAAAGGATTCAAAACTATTGATTACAACTTGACATATAGGTCTTTTTCAGACCCGAACATTTGAATACTACTCAGCATGAACATTAATTTAAAGCATCATGCGTCAGCACTTAGAAAACAGGTCATAGACCATTGTCAATACATCACATGCAATGATCATTATGAAAAATAATGACCTAAAAATACAGTTGTCTATCTAGCTTTACAGAAAAAAAGTACAATTATAACTAAAGTATGGCTATTAATATTATACTTTCTCCAAAGACATTGTCTTTGTGGTTATTCTAAAGAGTTTACGATAGAGGGTCTGCTTTATAGCTCATATTCTGGACACTCCTCCTCGCCAGAGTCCGAGCTACATCAAGCTGCTGTAGCCATGGTCTTTCCGTAAAGGCACTAGGAAAAAAGCAGGTATTAAACAGCCTTTTAATATCATGGTCTGAAATTGAAAAAAATACATATACAAGTAGAATGACAAGGAGAAAGCAAATAAGACTTGTTTTGATGTATTAAGAACAGACTTGGTCTATAATTATACTGGCATAAGATTTTTTTAATTAAACTTAACACAGGAGTTCAAGTGAAATGCAAGTCGATACACGACACATAAAACACACGGCCATGTGGACTAATGTATAGTTAAAATAGACCAACCTGGCCATCGCCAAGCAGTATATGGCATTTTCTCTGGGAGTTCGGCCACAATGGCGAGAGAAAGACTCCAGTGAGTTAGTGAGGATTTGGGAGGAGTTTGGAGAGGCAGAGATGAACAGAGGCCTGGGATTGGTATCTCGGGAGATGGGCGGGAGTGGGACTCGGCTCTTCCATTGGCTACTGCTCCCATCCAGAACCTCTTCCAATGCTTTATCTTCTGCTACCTCCAATACCTTTTCTCCATGCATCCTCTTCACCCCCATTCTCTTCACATTTGTTTGACCAGCACTCATCATCTTTGGTAGTTGGAGTTGTGAACCTTTAAAGGTTGGCATAGGATGAAGGTGGGATACAGGTGTGAGACAGCTGTTGGGGGTCAGATATTGCGAGGCTTTCGGTCTGACTTCCTTTCTGCCCCTGACCACCCTTCTCTTAGGCTTGGAAGACATCTTGGGGTGGGTATAGCCATCCACAAGCACCGTGTCCCCCACCCTGGCTCTTAACGGTCCCCATTGACCCCTGCCTCGTCTGGTGGTTACCCTTCTGTGCCCCAGCCCCACCCAGCGCTTAATCTGGAGGTACATTCGCATGGGAAGGGACAAACCAGGCAACGACATCACCGAGCATAACTTGGTGACCAGGTGGAGTACACAGTCTTTGTGTCCGTGGCAAATGGCGATCTGCATGGGGTCTTGACCTTGAGAATTCCGGCAAGACAGGGTCAGAACGCTGCTGCTGATGAAGAGCTTGAGGATGAGGAGCTGGCCCCGCTCGCTCGCGACGTGCACGGGGCATTTGGTGGCGTCAGGATGGGCGGTTTGGTGGCACCATTGGCGGTAAGGGTGGACCCCCACTGGCTCCTCAGCACGCACTCCTCTCTCCAGCACCCAGTCAGCTAGGTCTAAGTGGCCCAGAGAGGCAGCCACATAGAGCGCCACCCGCAGTTGAAACCTAGAACAGCAGCAAGTTTGTTATGATGCAGGCAGGCCATCTGCAAAAAAAGTGTGCAACCGATATGAAACATGCAGCCAGGAAAGAATGTGACTATGCTTGTGATCAACGTGCTCAGTAGGGACACATTCTGACCTCATCACTGGTCTCTCTTTTGAAAGATGGCGCTGGACTGTCGTTTTGTGACCTGTGAGGCAGCCTCGCAGGAGCTCCGCCCACCCATCCCAGGTATCCAATCGAAGCGTGGCTCCTTGGAAAAAGAGCTTTCATTGGTCCTCACGTACACAACATACTTCAACACAGAAGTATGACAGCAAAAAACTCTTGGTGCTGAATTGCGCTCATTAGAACACAGCAGGCCGTACCCACTTCGATGGCATAGTCGTGAAGTCGGTTGCAGTCGTAGAGTTGAACACCACTGGGCGTGCTCAGTCTAAAAGCACCCACAGGGAGGTCACATTTGAGGGAGACCAGAGACTTGATCTTGGCCACAGATGAACTCAAGAGAAATACTGTGCTCATTATGGACATGGTCTCCCCTGTCACCCCATGCAACACTCGCACCACAGGCTTGTCTTCTTTCTATTGGACACGGAGATAGTTAGTATATATGGATGAGAGACTGCGAAATGACAAAAGAAGGGTCAGTGGGTTCCTGAACATCTCAAGGGTCAGGCTGTCTTTTTTCCACGCTGAAAGTATAATAATACCGTTTTTGAATGAGGAGATGGGATCTCAGATGAAAAGTTATTGAAAATGTTTACACGTTTGAGATCTGCTGCCATCATGTGGCTAAAATGTCAGAACAGAATCAAGGCTGCTCTGAACACAAAAGTTATGTTTCCTCATACTCAAACACCTTTACTCATACACATTGAACCTACCATTGTAGTCTAGACGAATGAATAGCCTGTAACAGAGATGCTTGGCAGTGTTAGTGCAAGCTCATGTCTCTTTCACTCTGTGGTTGACTCAAGTGTCAGTTTGTAAGCAGAGGGTATGGTTGCCAAGTGATAGGACTGGAATGTGTACCATTGTAAAAAGATTGGTCTTTGTCTTGAAAAGTTATAGCATGTCTCGTCAATGGTTTTACCAAAGACCCTTACAGTCATAAAACCACTCTCTGTGAATCCGTCTCTCACAAAAGAGTGTCTGGTGCCCCTGTCTCCATAGATTAGTGTTGCGTAGGGTGACCAGACGTCCTCTTTAACCTGGACATGTCCTCTTTTCGAGACCTAAAAAATGCGTCCGGCAGGGATTCCAAAACCGTCCAGGATTTTGCCTCGTCGGACATTTGTGTTTCTCTTGGTCTTTCACAAACTAGTTATTACGCCCTTACAAGTTTTGGAAAGTGTATCTCCCTACACGTTCCACCTTCTTGCGCGAGCTCTGACTGTAGACAGAACTGTCATTGGTCGACCGCCTTCTCAGTGTTTTGAGCCTTTGATACGATACTTTGCTATTTCCAATCTTGCAACACTGAGCACCTTGACGCCTTTGTTATCATTATTGCTTTAATATATGAGGAGGAAAAGTGTCTCAATTTTCTTATTTTAATGTGGCCATATCAATCTATTATTTATTATTTAGAATGAGAAATTTGCTATCATTATTGCTTTTTAGTATATGGACAAGACACATGAAAGACATTAAACAACCACTGAAAGCCACAGAAGCACTGAACTAAATGCCACAAAAAAGATATGTTTTACATTTGCACTTTGCAATTTTGTGAAAGTTCAATAAATATATGATCATATAACCTATGTCATTTGTGTCCTTTTTGTCATTTCATTTGTGACATTTGTATGCATTCACAAGGTCATGATGTGGCATGCAATACATTAGCCCCCCTCGGATGTCTATGATGACCCAGCAGGAGAGTCCTGACTACCTTTATCAGGCATCGGATGGCACTGCCAGGCATGACACCCACGTCGATTAGGGTCCAGGTGTCCTGCAGCGTAGCCCCAGCATAGCTCAGCACCAGAAAGTGCCGTACCTGCTTGTCATCTGACAGTTGCACGTGGAAGTAATCCTGCCCAACGAAGAAGATTGGAAATGAATGGCTATCACACGGACCTCCATAGACAGTCAGTGTACAGGTGCCTAACCAATGCTCAGATATCCCATTTAGATAGTGTTCCATACTGGCAGAGCCTGATACCAACTACAGAGGAGGTTTGTATTTGCTATCTGAGGTCTGAAGCTTTAGAGATGTTGTACAATAAGTTATTTAAAATTCCAGTATCAACAACCAGCCAATGCAGATTGTTTGAACAGACAATTACATGTTCAGTCAAATTACTATTAAAATTGCCTTGGATAGTAGAAATAAAGGTGGAGAGAAGGAAAGGCAGGTTCTTGTCAGAAAATAAATCAACAAAGTAAAAAAACATAATTAATATTGATAGAGGGTTCCTCTGACGGTTTCATTACCTTGACCATCTGCTTCATGGTTCCTACGGTCTGGTCTGGAAGGACATTGAAGGGCTCACAGGAGCCTTCAAAGGCAACGAAGACCCTCATGATGGGACGTGTTGTCCCCCCTCTGCCTTCCCTGCAGCTCTGACCACCCAGAAGAGTGTGTGTGGGGTGGTTGTCAGAGCCTTACTGGGAAGGGCAGGGACAGACACGACAGAGTCGTTTGGGCCTCTCATCACAGTTTAAGGGGGGGTTACATGTGTCTTCCCATTGTATTCATGTGTATATGGTCTCTCTTTTATGTCAACCATCACTCCCACTATGACCCTCTCTCTTTCGCCTACACACTAAAGCTAAATAAGCTCAAAGAAAGAAAAACTTGAGCGATCGGGCAAACAGCAAGTCCTTTTAAACACTAAATAATAGATTGTGACGTGGACCAATAGACTCACATCTTGTATAATACCATTCTGCAGATTAAGTAGCCATGTACTGCAGAGATTATGTTATCGCTTTTTATTTTGATCATTGCTTGTCAGATGACCAACTGAAGTACAGCACGTGTCCACATTCCCTGTTGCAGAAGCTGAAGACTATATTGTAGCTATAAAACATGATTAGGGTGGAGAGGAAAAGGTGACCTACATCATCAAATCAGCCAGTCCTCTTGTCCAAATTCAGGTCACACAAAATTACACTGACACTCATTTTAGAATGTTAGAGAACTTCAGGAAAATCAGGATACAGAGGACCTTTCAAGAATACTGTATGCAGGAAATGTATCCACTGATAACCCACATTCATGATTTTGTTGTTGTTGACACTGTGGCTATTTTTATTCAGTACTGTAGACTGTATTAAAAGGTTTAGGTGGCAGAGGTAACAGAGCTCTACATTATTGATTAAGGTTGCTTTTGAAGCAGAAATGGGTTTAACAAACCAAATGAGATTTTAATGAAGAGGGACATGTGGATTGCTCTATTTCAGGTCATTTGAATGAGTTGTGTTAAGTTTCTATGGCAACATGCAACAGAACCATGATTGGACATGATGTTTTTCACCTTATGGTAATTCACGAGACTCAAGACTCTTGTGGAGGAAAAAATTGGTCATTGTAGCAAGGCTAGGAAGACTCGCATAAGCCACGCAGAAATTTGAAGATTAAAATAATGAAAATACATTTTCAAAAATGGTTATTCCCATCTATGCTGGCATTGGGCTCATAGGTACACAAATAGGTAAAGTAAACGGAAACTTAACAGCTTGAAAGTTGAAACCACCATGGTACTTTGATCGACTTTATTGTTCTGTAAAGTTTTTAAGAGGGCTTTGCTTATTTGCATGTGACCTTTAATAATGTCTGTGTCTCTTAGTAAAGCCTGAAGACTGTTAATTTATATGACAGTTTCTTTAGGATTTTTTTGTTTAGTAAATGTTGACTTTCTCAAAAGAGTTTTCTTGGTATGAAATTTACATTGCAAGACAGACCGAGTCTTCATATTAAAGATTTAAAAAGCTTCCCATGAACTTGCTACAGAGGGCGTTAGAGTTTAAGCGAGGAATATGCATGCAAGCGTTCACTTTGGAAAAAATACTAACATATTATGCTATTTCCTTTTGCCCTTAAGCTGGTCAAGCGATCACAAAAAAACGCCTTTTGAATAGTGTATAAACAATTTATAAAAATGTATTTGATTTCAATCGAGATATGAATGTGAGCGACTGTTTTCGTTAATGCATCACGTGGATATGTTTACACGCAGGACACTTCCGGAATAGTTGGATTGAAGTCTATAACTTCCAATCAGCAACCAAGACATTGATGGGGGCGTGTGCAGATAGAGGAAGTTTGAGCTCACATGAAGAAGCTAGCGAAAGGATTACTGTTGATGTTCTGTCGCACTGACCTGTCAAGAAAACGGCATGAAGTTCTTACAATTCTTGGCTAAAATACACATATAAAGTAAACGATTGCAGTGTCCATAGTCGTAATAGTTTGTTACAACAAGTGAAAACATTGGATATAAAGGTAAGGGCCCACAATCAGTGTGACTAATTCATCCTTGCTAGCCAGCCAACGTTTGGTAGTAACACAAGTAGATACGCGTTAACTAGCAATACCAGCTCTTGTGCGCCCGTAGTAATGCATACTTATAACTATATAGAATAGCATGAATTTTGGTTAGCAACTGTACACTAGTGTTGTACAGTACACATTCAACCACTGTCATGTTGCCATGCCATCGAGGTGTAGTAAATCGGGCCTAATGTATAGTTAACTAGATAGCAAGCTAGCTGAATCAGATGTCAAATGGCTGGTCATTTGATTGGGCATGTATGGTTTTAGCGTTTGCTCGAGGGTAGCTCATTCATAATGGGACTTTTGAGTAAAATATGCATTGTTATCTTAACAGCTATTCCATAGTCTATTCATAGTCGTCTAATGCCGTTTTAAATAAATATAAAGTCAAATGAAACATACATGTTTGTACATTTGTCACATATATCAGGCCACAAGGGTTAAGCCAGGACTGACCGGATCCTTTGACAGCTGCAGTCATGACCTCTTTTTTAAACTTCGTGGCTCACTTTTTCGTCGTGAAGTACTGAGAGTAGAGAGCACATTTCATAATAACCGTCCCAGTGACTGCATAGTTAACAGGCGACCCAGAATGTATTAAATTGTATAGGGTTACATGTTGTTCCAGGTGACGGGATGTGTCATAACTGCAGATGCGTAATCACAAAAAGCACCCCCATTCTCCTAAGTGAAAAGACTAGCAATAGTTTAAGCAGACATAAAAGGCATTTGTTACAATGCTGTCACTAAGGCAAGGCTTTAGGGATGGAGTGGGTGGTAGGCCCTCTTATGTAATCTAAATCTCTGCTGAGTGCAGATGTGAAGCTATGTTGATTGGTAGTGAGGAGTGCAGATGTTTGGCAAGCCTACTTTGTGGAATAGGGCAGTTAGAACAAAACTGGTTGGTAATTTGGCAATATTTCTGTTGATTATTTGCAGCCATTTGAGTCATAAGTCTTAAGTCATCTAGCCTTAGTCATTAAGACATAATTTGTAAATTGACATCCAAGCCACATTTGAGTCCGATTTTTTTGGCAGATCTTTTTTTTAAGGCAGATTCTCAAATTTGTCATGACGTGACAGTAATCAATTTTGTCGGTTACAAACATAGCAGATGACCTCAGATCCACATGTATGTGTGTCAGTTTCGGTCACAGGAGTGGTTTGGCATTACTAAACAAGGCCTGTTTCACAATGACCACAAAACGAGTTTCATCTAAACTGTCCTGTAGAATTTTTGCCCTTAACAGTCCTGGCTGTGTGCAAGCCAGGCCATGTAAAACATAATAACTAAGACTATGCCCCTGTTTCCATGGTATTGCGCATTGGCTGAGAGCATTTAGTCTTTTTACATCCAGGTGTTATATGAAAAATATAACAATAACACCAATTATGTCTTAATGAAGGATGTGTTAAAGCTGGGTGTGCTAAGGCTTTCTACACCTCATGACAGGACCAGTGAAATGTCATGCTGTAGGACCCAACGTTGCTCTGCTTAGGTCACACACACACACACGGACAGAAAAAACTCTGGGCTTAGTCCTCTTCGGGACCAAACAGTCTCTGACTTCAAACAAACTGCCTGGCCAGTGAGGCAGTAAAGCAGAAGAGAGGAGGGCCATGCACTCTGGTGAATGTGTATGAGAGGGGGCAGCGGAGCGGGCCGAGCCCTGACAGGCCTCATGATGGGTGGGAAATGTCTGCAGGGGAACCGGAGCACTAATGAAAATGACTGGTAAAAGGCCAAATCTCTCTTTGCTCTGTCTCTGTCTCTCTCTCTTTTTCACTTTCTCGTTCTCTCTCTCTCTCTTTCACTCTCTCTCCTTCCAGCCTGCCATTAGAGCAGCCATTTGCCTTCGATTAGCACCACATTCCCCACCCTGTTGATTTAATTGTAGGAAGTGAGCTCAGAGAAGGGACTATTACCTCACTCCGGACCGAACTAGACGAGGAAACACATTTGTGGAGAAATTCTGTTTTGGGCTCACCTCACTCTTCATGCATGTTTCCCTGACTGTGTGTCAGGGGAGTCAGATGGCTGAGCGGTCAGGGAATCAGGCTATTAATCAGAAGATTAAGTGAATTAATAGAAGGTTGCCCGTTCGATTCCGGGCCGTGTAAAATGACGTTGTGTCCTTGGGCAAGGCACTTCACCCTACTTGCCTTGGGGGAATGTCTCTGGATAAGAGCGTCTGCCAAATGGAAATGTATGTAAATGTGTCCACGTTGGTCTCACAGGTGTGAACAGGTGTGAACTGGTCCGTTGCCGGGCAGACTGTGTGGCTGACTGGCACAGCGGAATGCAAAGATGCTGCTCTCCTTGGGGATGCTGATGTTGTCCGCCACGCAGATCTACACCATTTTCACCGTGCAGCTCTTCGCTTTCCTCAACCTGCTGCCCGTGGAGGCTGACATCGCTGCCGTGAGTGTCCACACACACACACACACACACACACACTCATACAGACATAGACATGTGCACACACACACATATATATAGACACAGACGTGTGCACACAGACACACAAACACAACTACAAACTAAAGAGACAGATGGGCAAGCGAGAGCAGAGACACACACCTGTGCAACTGACCACCTTTCAACTCTCGCCCGTCCGACCCAGATATGAACCCACACTGGTTGGCAGTTTGTTTTCCATTGTATTCGAGGATAGTTCCTGTGAGGTTATCTCTTTGTTTCTCTTCCAGTACTCATTCGACAACAAAACGGGGAACTTTGATGACCTGCCTGCACGATTTGGATACCGGCTGCCCAGCGACGGATTGAAGGTGGGCACTAGATGTCAAAACTTGTCAGGGTCTCAAGGTGTTATCCATCATCACCAGGGTGAATACACTGGCAAACCCCTACAAATAATGCCAAACCCTTACATTGTCAGTTGTTTATCATAACATTTTCAGTAGAACGTATTCAACTGAGTTGAGGAACTTTCCAGATGTTTTTCCGTTCTGCTTTGGTGTGGGCTGGAGGAACTGACGGGTCACCACAAGAGATGTGAAAGTGTGTTTTTAAACTTTTCTAACAATTGAAATAATCAAAGATCCATGTTTGCCCCCTTATACACTCTAAAACCCTCATCCAAACTGTTCCTTCCAACACACTTTTTTGTTTCAAAGCCCTGTCTTGGTCATGAGTTCAGTCCTCCGTTATCTTAGCTTGAGGTCCAGGAGGGTACATCACAGTAGCGTTCTCTGTGCTCGCATCCTGACCGCGGCTCTCTGATGAGCTCACATGTTGTCGAGGTTCCCGCTCACTGTTGACCCCCACACAGCTGGCTGTGGGAATGAGTCACGTCTGTACTTCTAAGCCCCACCATTGTGTTTCTGGTGCACACTCACACAAACACACCCATCTCACACACCGGCGAATGGCTTGTTCTTTGCGAGGATAGATTTTTAGTTGTCTGTGAATGTTTTTGTGGAATGTTTGAGGTTGTTTGGTCGAATTTTTATGAGTGCTGTCAAACGATAAAAATATGTAATTGTGATTAATCGCATTCATGTCATAGTTAACTCGCAATTAATCACTAGTGCTGTCAAACGATTAAAATGTTTAATCGCGATTAATCGCATTAATGTCATAGTTAACTCGCGATTAATCACAATTAATCGCACATTTTTATCTATTCTAAATGTCCCTTGATTTCTTTTTGTCCCATTCTTTTTTCAAATTGTAATGCTCTTATCAACATGAAAAAGTGGTTCGGATTGCTTCGTGCAAATATTTTTTGTTATTGAAAACAACATTGCAATCGCCTGGCTTTGACGAGGGGGCGGAGAATTCGCATCATCTGTGTGCTTGGCCATCAAGTGGTATTTCAGACTGGACGTGCTGCGATGATAGCTCAGTTTACAACGACAAAACACACAGATCACTTTGGTCTTGTCAATGGAACCATTTGGCAACTTTTTAAAAGTAAACTTTCCATTCAGAATCTTATTGGCATCCATTTCGGCGTCTCGCGCTCGCCATCCACTCAAAACGTAACGTTAACCTACTACCAGAGAATGTCTCATATCCGTAAACGGGCTCTGCTACTACGCTTTAGCCGGATTGCAAGCCAAACAAGTGTGTGGCGTGCCTGTTGTTTTGTTTCCGGTCTAGCTAGATCCGGTGTGGTGTTGTAGTTTTTCTAACTTCGGTAGTTGTTGCAACAGCATGTGAAAAAAAACTACAAAGTTTGCTAGGCCAAAAAGAACGTTAATCGCGCGATAAAAAAATTGACGCCGTTAATTTGGGTTTGCGTTAACGCCGTTAATAACGCGTTAAACTGACAGCACTATTAATCACACATTCCTATCTATTCTAAATGTCCCTTGATTTATTTTTTTCCACCAAAGAATTCTCATTGTAATGCTCTTATCGATGTGGAAAAGGATCGGCTTGCTTAGTGAAAATGTTTTTTTTTTAATTGAAAACAACATTGGAATCGCCTGGCTTTGACGAGGGGGCGGAGAATTCGGCGGCATGCCTGTTGTTTTGTTTCCGGTCTAGCTAGATCCGGTGTGGTGTTGTAGTTTTTCCAACGTCACTTGTGGTTGCAACAGCATGTGAAAAAACTACAAAGTTTGCTAGGCCAAAAAGAGCGTTAATCTCGCGATAAAAAAATGTACGCCGTTAAAATAGGGTTGCGTTAACGCCGTTAATAACGCATTTAACTGACAGCAGTCATTTTTATGCATGCAGCACTGTACAGTTTGTTGCTGTGAAATGTAGACATCTTCAAATCGCTTGCTTTTCAATTTGTTGGAGATTCCGAGACACGAGGATCACTGTTTACTCTCAACACTAGTTTGTTTGTCGCCTTAAACATTTGAAATCTATATCTCATTCATTTAGCCGACACTTTTATCTGAAACGAAATACAAATAGAAACCAGAATAGCAAGGTCAGAAATGCATTGTTCTTCTAACAGTATTTCAGCAGTCAGTCAAGAAACAGCTGGCCATGTATTTACTAGCCACAGTGCAAGGTAACCTCATCTCAGCTAGCAAGCACAGTGCACCATACATGTACACAACCACGTGCATGCACACCAACAAATTGCAGGATTGTAATGGCCTCGAAATAGATGTTGGTTCATGTTTTTGAGGGGTGGTTAAACCTCATAATGCAACACTCAACCCTGGTTTGTGTTCTTAGTACAGTTTGCACTCAACACTCGTTCTGCTAGGAAATCACAGTCCGTAGGAAACCACCCACAGATCATCTTTAACTTCCTTTCCCTGCTGTTTGGTATTTCCCTAAACTTAAATAACTACGTAAAGTAGGTACAGGGAGTTCAAGTGTTCTTGTTTCTTACAGAAAAACCCTTTAGCTCCGAAAACCCCTTGAGCTCATAAGTAGGGCTGTTTGTTGTTTTTTTTTTTCTTCTTTTCAAATGTTCTGACAAAGACGTCGTACTGAGACATTTCTAGTCTCCAGTGGCCAATGCCACCAACTGCTGCTGTGACAAAGTGCTCTCCACTGTAGTGTGTGCTTGTATACGTGTGTAATAGCATCTTGACAGGGCACAGTGCTAACTGGGGAGTTAAGCTTCACCTCCCGAGTTCTGGCAAAGAGCAAAGGGTCACGTCTGTCGCCGTGTGTGTGTACGTGCACAGCCTGCCAGGCTTACGTAAGATCCTATGCATGGGTTATGAAACTTGAGCGACTGTGGGGTTTTCTCTCTTCTCTTTCTGCATCTCTCTCACTCACTCATTAACTTCCTTTGTCCGTCTCCATACCCGAGTTTGCTCCGGCCGAACCCCTCTGGCTCACTCTTTGTGCCATCCCCCTCCTCTCCCTTCCTCGCTCCCCCTCTCACTGGAGCCTGGCCGAGACCTTTCCCCCCTCCAAACATTTGGAAAGCCCCCTTGAAAAGGCCAGCATCCGAAGAGTTCGTTGCGGTCAGATGTTGTGGTCTGATCCTCAGGACTCTCTCTCCAACGGCACCACCACATAGTCTGTGAAGGCCAAACTGGAGGTTCAGTGGTTGTGGTCGCAGTCAGGTCAGGTTTTCGGGTTTATTTGTCAGATACAGCAGGTGCGTGTTTGGCCCGCAAACGCCCGCTGCCGCCCCTGCCACTGTTCAGACCCTCTGCCCTTCAATGCCAGCTAAGGGCCCCTTATTTGTCCTGACCCCGGAATCTGCAACTGACTGCATTATAATCCCAACAGGCCGGCTTCCCCCCCCCCCTCATCCTTCCGTGCAGGACTGGTTTTGGTCCACTTTCCGCCACTGAAGAATGGAAGATAAAGACAAGGATTGGGACATCGTTTTTGTTTTTTGCAGTTGTGCAATCTTCCACATCCACCACTTTGCTTAGAAGGATCTAACAGGCACAGGTGCTCTAACGAATAGCGGTGCATGTATGAGATCAGCCCTCTGTAACCAACCCAGTGACTATATTAGGCAAACCTTTAATAGATCTACCCGTAATAGATCTCCTGAAGTTCGGCAACAAATCTTAAATACAGCCTGCAGCCAGATCTGGAATCACAAGATGGTTCAGACTTGTTTGTGCGTTATAATGTTCTTCTTGGGTGCCTGTATGGTCTTAGAAACGGCCCCTCCTTTTTGCCTGGTCCGAGATGATGGTGGAAAGTTCCAGATAACCCCTTGGCTAGTCTTCAGAACATTCGGCATTCATTGGATCCGGAACAAAACTTGTCTTGTGTTCTTTTCAATCTTAACTGTATTCTAAGTTCATTCCCAACCCCCCCCTTTTCCCTTCATTTCTGAAGAAATGACTTGAGAAAACATCCAAACCTCATGGCATGACAAGGACCTCCTGTAATGTTTGGCTGTTTTTGCGCGGAGAGCGTTTCATCTGTCTATGAACAGGGCGAATCTTTGGGGGGGATGTCCTATTGAAATACAACACAGAATCGTTCGTTAGGTTTGGAAGAACTACCACCCAAGTGCCTAAAAGGAAGCATTTAATCATGCCAAGTAATTACATTTATGCATTTAGCAGACGCTTTTTTTATCCATGCCACTGCCAGCCAAGCAAAGTATCTTTTATGTTGGACAATTTACCCAAAAGGTTAAAAAACCCTGCTTCCCCTTTCTCAGTAAACCACAGTTTTGCCTCCTTTTAATGATGTTCATTTAGCAGGATGAGCCGTAAGGGCAGATGCTATGTGAAACCACTGTGCGAAGAGGCCCTGAAAGCAGTCCTGTGAAACATCTCTGTCCCTGCCCATTCTTCAAAGACATCGGAGTGTGATAAGGGTGGCTCTGCCGATGGCTTTGCTTATCTGTCGACCCAGGGCAGCCTCCCATTCACCTTTGTTAATTTGGCGGCTTTTTCAGAGGAAGTAATCCAGTAAGTAATTAAAGCCATGAAAGTTTGGCAGACAGGCCCCAAGCCTATTTAGTCTCGGGGCTAATACACGCGAGGAGATTTCCTGTGTTGCCACTTGAAGTCTGCGTTTGCCGGAGACGCCATGAGCGCTGGAAGAAACGGTGCCTTGTTTTTTGAAAGGGAACTGGAAACACGGTGTCATATCCTGTCGCATGCTCTGTGTTTGGTATAGAAAGGAAACTGCAAGCAGCGGGGTTTCGCCTGTGGATGGGGCCTTGGCCAGGACTGAGTGTCCTTGCCTGACCTAACGCAGGGGCATGGTTGAGGCCTTGACTTGGACTGGGAGCTAGGACGGACTTCGGGGGATAGACAGGCCAGCTGTGTGGGATGACCTGACGCTACAGTTGTTTTCTCAGACAGCTCTAACAGCCAGACAAGCTGAACGGACACATTCTAATGCACACACTGGTCTTTTGAGGAATCTTTGTAGGTGGTATTACTCATTCGTTTTTTTGGGGCATAGGCCTGAAACATTCGGATTATGAACACAATTTGTTTATAGCAAAACATTCAGGATTAGGTCCATTCGGACAAATCTTCAACGTGAATTTGACCAATGAACATATTTCAAAATCTTGTAGTTAATATGCTTTCCCTGACGCTACCTGGATTTGCCCACTCTGCATTTTTCTGTTGTTCTCAGATAGACCCAATGTTTTCCATTCGTGGAGCCGCACAGGAAATGTTTTCTTGGCCTACTTCTCCTGAATCCCTGTCAGATTCTGGCTCGAGGCCTGGCTATGACTTTAGGATGACCCAGTAACCAGCCACTAGCTGTGCCGTTGCGCTCGAGATTTCTCTGAGAGTAAAAAAAAATGGAGTGTTACAAGAGATTCTCCTACCGAAATTGCAAAGCTTCCTCCTCAGCGCACAGTGGAAACGCATGACCTCGAAACTGGGTTCACGATCTCCGAGATGAGCCGTTGGGTAACCGACGATTCATTATGCGGTGGGTGGGGGGGGTGTCGTAAAACGATGGCAGTTGATTCTAAAAGGAATTGGACGAGGCTCTGCTCCAACATCTTCATGCAGCCAGGGGGAAGTGGGGGAATTGCTGCCCTGTGAGGCTGTGGCCAACAGGGGGAGCTGTTGGAGTTTCTTTTGAGGCCAGGTGAAATGTGAGGCAGTGGCACAGTGATGTCATTGGCTAGCAGGCTCTCCCAAAATGCAGCTGAGGAGATTCCAGGAAGGATTCGAGTTTGGAACCGGCTCATCGCATGATGTTGCAGAATTAGATACTGCCAAAGTAGCCCACCCCGTACTGTAGACAGCGAATTACCAGCCTTTAGACGAGGTAGCTACTGTAGTTTAACGTTTTTGGTGTGGAAAGTGACTGGCGTGTGGTTTTTCTTGGTATGTGAAGTTTTATGTATGGGTCAACTAAGGTCCGGCAGAGGGAGGGGGAGAATGACATCAGATGACATCAACTACCAGGGAAAGGTGTTTCACTGTTGTCTGTTTGAAAACACACACACACACCATGCATCCCATCTCTGGGAGACACACCCTACTCCCGGCAGTGTGTGTGTGTGTATGTGTGTGTGCGCGCAACCGCGTGTGTCAGTCTCCAAATCGCTGACTGTCTGGGTAGGCTGGGTCTTTGCTAGCTAGCCGTCTGGCAGAGCTGCTGCGAGGCGGTTAGAGTGACATGAACTCATCACATCACAGCTGACTGGAACTGCACAGTCACACTGCGACTCCTCCAACCCATCCACCAGCCTGCCTCGCACGCACACACACACACTCACCATGAATACACAGTGATGAAGAGATATGCATGTAAATGCGGTATATAGATATAGAACAATGCTAGTTGGTGACCTACAATATTAAAAGCAATAGTTCCAAGTAGTTTTCTTTATTTTTTTGCTTGTCGCTCCATCTTCTGCACATTCATCCAGAAAAACCAAGGGAAAGAAAGATAGAACTGATGAAGGATCTGGGTTTATTGGAGAGAGGCTATGAGAAAGTCATCGTCTTGTACACAAACCCCCTCCCCTTCCTCCATCTCGTGTGACTCCAGACCAGCGGAAGATTAGCTTGTCATACCCCGAGGCAACGTTGTCAATATTTGATCTCCTGTTTATTTCAGTTTGTTTCATCTTTTAGATTAGAATCGAATCCCCATTCTGGGTTATCAAGAATGGTCTTCAACGGCGTTCCTATCATTTCCCTATAAATGCAGTGGTTTCCATGATACCTTTTCTTGAACGGTGTAACGTCAAGAGTCACGGGCCCCTGCGTCTGACGCTTCCGCTATGTGCCCCTCCCCCCCCGCAGGGCTTCCTGGTTGGCGCGCGGCCCGAGAACGCCTGCGAGCCCATCGATCCGCCGCCCCTGCGGGACAACCTGACGGGCGCCTTCATCGTGCTCATCAAGCGCTTCGACTGCAACTTTGACGTCAAGGTACGCAGCACACTCAGCTTCCCTCAGGATGGAAAGCACCTTTCACTCATTCGTCAGTCTGTAAAACTAAAACTAAAAAACTGTTTTAGCTAGAAAGGCATTATTCTTTTCTCCCTACTTGAGGTAATATCTGATCCAGAATTATTTGATAGGTGTAAACAGATACATTTGACTTGGTTGTTAGCTACTCGTCAGTCATAAGGAAATCTAACCCGAGGTCAGTTCCAGGGCCTCTCTCTGTCTCTCACCTCCATGATCCAGTCTGTCTACACAAAGTACAATGACCTTGGTTTTTAAGCACTGATCTGGAATCAGTGTTCTATTTTTGCCTCCTAATGACCAAGGTGGAGGAGTAAAAACAGGAAAGACTGATCTTGGATCAGCCTCGTTCGATGAGACATTCAGGAAGTGCCTGGACTTCCTTGGTTCCCTCCCTCCCTCCGTTCATCCCCTGCTTTCCTCTCTGCTGACTGGTCCATTAGCCGGTGCAGTGGACTCAGCCTTTTGACCTCAAAGCATCCAACCTTTCGAGGTGTTAAAATAAATAAGGATTACACAGACTTAATCAATAAAGATGACATTGAAAGCTACGCTGAAGCTTGAATTGTAAGGAGGGAGATTAGAAACAAACGTTTCTGCCGAAAAACATGAACATTTAAGTGAAGAACGAGTTAGTCTTTCTTAACAGTCAAATCTGTTTAGGCTTCCATAAAAAATACAGCTGCCATAGTCAAAAGGAACAAAAGATCCTGAGGATGTACACAGCTGCACTCTCTGTACTGAGTGGAGTGTTTATTCCAACGTGTGTCTGTCTGAGTCTGCGTGCGTGTGTGTGTGTGTGTGTGTGTGTGTGTGTGTGTGTGTGTGTGTGTGTGTGTGTGGGGCAGGCGGCGCCCGAGTTGTCAGCAAAGTTGTGTTTTCCTTCAACGTCCCAGTGGGTGTGTTTTCCTTCAACGTCCCAGTGGTTGTGGAGAGCACACTCGATCTGCATCGGCACTCGAGCTGACGGTGAAGCCATCCGCGTGCTGCACGGAGGGGGGGGAGGAGAGAGGGACGGGGTGGGAGAGAGGAGTTGAAAGGCGGGGAGGTCTGGGGGGGAGGGGGAACCGGGAGGGAGATATGATGGTGTAAGGCTGTAGCGGGATTGAGGGGGGGGAGTTATTTTTTGGAAGTCTGTTTGGTTGTGAATGACTTATACAACATTTCGATTTTATACCATCCAATAAAATCCTTATGTAGAAGTCAAAAGACCTGGAGGAAAAGAAGAGAGAAGAAAAGGAGTTAAAAATGGCAGGAAGGATTGTGTCGAAAAAATGGAGGAAAATGAGGAGATGCCAGATGGTTGTGAAGACATAATAGATTGATTGTGCAAGGAGATAGAAGGAATATGGAGATTCAGAGAGGGGGAGAAAGACTGGTTAGCATTCAGTCTTTGGCTGTGGTGTGCATGACTCTCCCCCTCTCTTCCCTGGCCTGCCAATGCCTTATAAGGCCTTTCTGCATCACACACACTCACAGACGAGGTGTTTCCTTGGCAGGAGTGAAACCGGATGCCCTTCCTCTCCCCCGCCTCATTTCACCGTGCCGGTCAAAGCCCGACATGCCAATTTACTGATCTGGGACCAACACTTCCTGTACCTCATTCCTTAGCTCAGCTGCATTGCCCTGACCTCAAACTGATCCTAGAACAGATCTTAGAAACAATATAAACGGCCCCCGGTCTCGGTTTAACACGATGAAGTCGAGTCAGAAAACGGCTATCCCAGCTGCACGCAGGCTGACAAGTTCAGCCCCCGAAGCCATCGAATGAACTGACCCCAACACACGTCCAAAACAGACCACCGCTCCCCTAAAACAAAAGGTGTGTGGTTTTACCCCCCCCCCCCCCCCCCCCCCCCCCGGAAAAAGTGATAAGCTGTGTTTGTGTGCCATAACGCAGTCTTGCTGTAGGAACACCATGTCCAAATGTAAAAGGTTTCCACGGAACACCGAGTGCTGACTGAGGAGGCGGTTGCTGTGGCTGGTCTCTGTGCGGAGCAGACGGCCGTGTTACGTAACGGCCCGGGGAAGGGTCCGTCCGCCGTTGGGCCAGGTCCAGTGTCCATTAAAAGGGGGCGGGGGGGGTCTTACTGTAAGGGGGCTGGACCTTGAAACTGGATCTTGAGTGTGAAGAGATGTGTGTGTGTGTGTGTTACACGGTGTGTGGTGTGTGTTACACGGTGTGTGTGTGTGTGAGAGCAATTGCTGTCAGTCCCCAGGCCTCTCGACTTGTGATTGAGCACTTATAAATCTCCTCAATGGGGGAGATGGAGGATGAGATGAGGGGGGGGGGGGGGGGGGTTCGGGAATGAAGATCTACACACACACACCGATTCTCACTCTAGTCCCTTGCTCCAGAACTTCTGCCCAGACTTCAACATTAAAGGATCTCCAGTGTTAGAGAATTGAAAGACAAATAGGGCTCCATTTGGGCTCCGAACCGGCAGCCAGGGGATACGAATAAAATAAAACGATGGTCATTCTTCCCCCCTGGCATATCTGTGGAGCTAGCATCATGCTAACTGGCAGCATGTGACCGAAAACATAACCGAGCATTGTTTTAACTTAGCCCCAGACATAATGGGAGATAAAGCATGTGCTCTCACAATTAACCCCTTGTCCGAGTGAAGGGTGTGTGAAAACGCGTGTGTGTGTGTTAAGTGGGAGTATGTCACGGGTGTTTTTCAGGATGTGGTCGGTGAGGGGGAAGGGGAGCAGGGATCAAGAGAGGAGACTTTTGGCTTTAATGGCTAGGACGTGTGTGTGTGTGCGCGTGCCTGCAGCGGGAAGGGGGATTCCAGCTCCATTTAGAACCGCCGTCTCTCTAGAGATTTGGTGGGGGCAAGGGAGGGGAGGGAGAAGGTTAGCACTTCCTGCATGCTGAGCTTGTGACGTGGAGGTTGAGGGAGTGGGGGGGAGGGTAAAGGGAGGGAGGAACAAAGGGGGGGGGGGGGGGGGGGGGGGAGGTGGGGGGGGGGGGGGGGGGGGGGGGGGGGGGGGGGGGGGGGGGGAGGAGGGGGGGCCTCGTTGGTGACCCGTACGACCCCACGCTGTGGGGGAAAAGGGGGGGGGGACAGGAAACCCAACACGGCCCCCCACCCCCCCTTCCTTTCCTAAGTCCCTCCAAAAAAGGGGGGGGGGGGGGGGAGGCTAGCCCTTTACCTCCTCAAATGGTGCACTGAAGGCATTAGGTGAGAGGGAACAAGCCAGCAAATGGACACTCTTTCCTGTCCCTGCGCTGCACACACACACAGTCGCTCCATACATTCA
Organism: Hypomesus transpacificus; assembly: GCF_021917145.1. Classification (NCBI taxonomy): domain Eukaryota; kingdom Metazoa; phylum Chordata; class Actinopteri; order Osmeriformes; family Osmeridae; genus Hypomesus; species Hypomesus transpacificus. Next base: position 3,411,794 of record NC_061075.1, on the reverse strand, counting down.
CACGCCTCACACAATAGGAGTGTTATATAACACGTGCTGAGACTCGCAGCACAGCCCTCGTTGGTTTCAGCGCCACACAACAACCGGCGGGGCGTGTTCGCCCTCTAATCACCATGGAACAGGGGGTCTCTCCGTCCTCCGCCGCTCTCTCTGTCTGTCTCTCTCTCTGTCTCTCTCTCTTTCTGAGTCTGTGTCTCTCTCTTTCTGAATCTGTATCTCTCTCCTCACTCTCTCTCTGAGTCTGCCTCTCTCCTCTGTCTCTCTCTGAGCCTGTCTCTCTCTTTCTGAGTCTCTCTCTCTCCTCTCTCTCTCTCTCTCCTCTCTCTCTCTCTCTCTCTCTCTGAGTCTGCCTCTCTCTCTCTCTCTGAGTCTGCCTCTCTCTGAGTCTGCCTCCTCTCTCTCCTCTCTCTGAGTCTCTCTCTCTCTGAGTCTGCCTCTCTCTCTCTCTCTCTCTCTCTCTCTCTCTCCTGATTCTGCCTCTCTCTGAGTCCTCTCTCTCTCTGAGTCTGCCTCTCTTTCTCTCTCTGAATCTCTCTCTCTCTGAGTCTCTCTCTCTCTGAGTCTGTCTCTCTGAGTCTCTCTCCACGTCTGCCCGTCTCTCCCCCCTTCTTTCTCCATGCAACCTTCATTTTCTCGGTCTCCCTTTGCGCACCGTCTTCCGCTTTGAGGGGTGGGAATCGACAAAACGAAGGGAGGAACATTTGTGACACTCAACCCGTAAAAATGTAAAAAGACAACGTTTCACGTTCAGACCAGTTCCCTGTCTCCTGTCTCAACACACCTCTTCCAGGGTACTGCTGCTCTGCCATTAAAGGGCCACACCTCCTCAAGTGCCATGGATGAGCCGGCCTCTCTCATGACTGTATATCTGTGTGTGTGCGTGTACAAGGAATTGGCTTATCTCCTGTTGTTATGTCTCCGTGTACTGTTGTGGTACTAAACACCCCTGGTTGCCTGTTACCTTGGCTGGCCTGAATGACATGATGGCGGCCTTGTGATCTCATCTCCAGGGAGTAGCGAACACACACTCACACACACACACACTGAATACACCATCACACGGACTATAACTGCAACACTCCCTCTTTTAAAGTCCACACACCCACATAGCAAACAGACGATAGACACACAAATGTGCGCGCACACACACACACACGGGCTGTTGTACCAGTGCATTGCAGCTGTGCAGTATTATCAGTTGCAGGCCCCTGCTTGCAGTTTCAATAGCTCCTATCTAATCAGGAGTCTGAACCTTGAAACCAAGCCGAGGGAGGGAGGGAGGGTTGAAAGAATTGGCAATGCGGGGAAGCCTGTTGGAGAGATGCAGGAAGAGAGGGGGGGGGGGGGGTGACACAGAGACTCATAGACTTATAGAAGGTAAAAAAGAGGGGGAGAGGGGGATAGGAGAAAAGAGAGACCGGGGGGGGGGGGGGGGTAAGGGAGAGATCAAGGAGCGTGAGTCCAGATCAGGGCAGAGAGGAACAGATCGGGAGCTGCTGTAGAAACGGCGAGGGAAGACGAAGGGAGAAGAACAAAGTCTGGCCAAGAGGGAGGCTCGGAAGTCGAGCCCGTAGATTTCTGCAGAGCTGGCAGGCAGCGCGGACACACGCACCAACCACACACGCACACACTGTTGAAACTGCTGTGATTACTGATGCTCATCTGTCTCTATCATTAACACCAAGGCTTACAAATCCCACTGTTAGGGTAGAGGGGTGTGTGTTTGTGCGCCAGTGTAACGCCCTTTTCAGTTAACAAAATCGTGTATAAATTCCATAACTTTGTCTTTCGTTCTCAGGCAGCGCAAAAACTATCATTGAACCCTGACCACCTTTTGCAGCGCTAGGGGCATGTAAAAGGGTTAACAGTGGTACTAGTCTTATGTTCAGGTGGAACAGTTTTAAAAATGGTTGGTCATCCATGACCAACGGGAGAGAGGTCTAATAAGGCTACACTCTACCCACACTCGCCGCGTTCTCCTTCGATCTCTTTGTCCTTGACCCTGGAAGACCGCAGCACGTCTGACAACATGTCGCTTTGCGACCTATTCTGGTGGACACACTTCCTGGTTTGGGGCAGTGAGGCAAAAACACAGAGACCGTACCATTTCGGTTTGTTTGTCGACGCCATTAACACTACGCTCTCTGCGACGGCAGCGAACTCGCACCTTCGTCGTGTTTGCCCGACCTGATGTGGCACACACCGCATTTGTGGAGGTACGCAGATGCTTATTTGAAAGGTTTTCGGTCGCACCCCCGTTGTGTCGCTGCCACATGTGAGCGCCAGAGCTTGTTGCCCCGCCTCAAGCACCGCCCCGGGCCTGTGCAGCGTCACGCCCAGCTTAAGAAAGTCCCTATCGCCACAATCGCTCCTCTCTGTTAAAGCCTTTTAAACCAACCCCTGTGCTTCAAGAGAATGCGGACCAATCCACGAGGGGTTCGCCGCTTTGGCCCCGTAGACTCGACAAAAGTTTCGAGGTTTTGAAGTTCAGAAGACCCGCGTGTGAACCCACGCCATTTTAAGGGGGGTGGTTTTGATTCGGGTGTCTCTAGGGGTTGATGCCGGGGTAGTGGCACAAGTCGTTCGACTGGCAAAGGATGTTGTTTTTCGCGATGACAATAGGTCGTGGGTCGTCTTGTGCCTTCAGGCAGGATATTGAAGAGCATTTTGGCAGTCCCTTTCTGATCCTGTGTGTATTGATTTATTATTGTGAGGCTTCATGGCTCTCATGGCTCCTTTCCCCTCTGTCTCCTCTCTCTCTCTCCTCTCCCCTCCTCCCTATCCTGCAGTCACAGGAATGCTCTGAATGTCCTTATCTCTGCCTAAACAAACATTCTCTGAGAGCACCAGAGGTCAAATTCCTCTCAGATTCCTGCCAGACCACACGCTGGCATCAGAGAGGCGAGGGCCCAAATAGCATCCAAGCTTTAAAACCCTTCAAAGAACAACAAAATCCCTAACCCTGTCTTAACCGCCGAGATAGCGCGGGGTGAAAACGTATCAAGATCTCCATATTTAGCTGTGGATAAAGCCAGAGAAAACCCTTTTAACAAAACACACTTTTACAGCGAAGATGTCAGGGACCTAGAAATAGTCTTGGAAGTGATTCATCATGACCTCATCAATGGTTCACCAGCTTGTCGGTTATGCAGCTTTCAGTAATGCCAGTTCTGCCCCTACGTTGCCCAAATGCTGGTCCATATCCCTCCCATCACCTCCCCACAGTGGGAATGAAGGGGGAGGGAGTGCGAGACTCACATTAGCCCTGTTAGGCTGCCTTCGGGTCATTGTGACCCACCTTTTGCACCACGACGGTGAGTCACAATGACCCGAAGGCACAACAAGGGTTAACCAGAATCATCTGCTACCAGGTCCCTCCGTCTCTCCTCAAAGGAAGCCTCACATACATGGACACATACACACACACAACTGTGACCAGCATACAGCCGTGTGCAGACACAAAGCATATTTTTGTGCGTCTGTGCCCCTCGCTCACACTGTAGCCATTGATAAACAAACACACAATACACCCTCACAGGCAAACGCATGGCCCAATGGAGCCTCGCCACTGGCACAAACCCTCACACAGACTGTGCCGTGCAGACAACACTGGCATTAAACACGCTCAAGAAAACCCAGAACTGATGCAACCTTCACCGTCTGGAACCCCACCTTCCCCCTGCCAGAAACACACATGCCCACCCAGAAACACACGCTTTTTCTCTCTCCTGTGCTATTGATTCGCTAGCATCTGCTATGCACAAAGCAAGCTAGCGCTAGCTTAGCTGCGGAGCTAACAAGCTATCGCTAGCCCCCCGTGGGGGTTGCACACAACACCTGGCAACCACTGAGAACCACCGAGAGAGAGACACCCATCCATTATTTATACGGACACACAACGTTTCGCCTCTTCAGCTCGTGGAGTGTGACGAGGAGAAACTGATTTCTCACCCCTATTCTTTACATGGTACGTTCTCCTGCGCGACAGTCTCACTTTCGCCTTCTCGCTGGGGTCGAGTTTAAAATCCTCCACAAGAGTAACTCATCTACAGTAAATCATTCATAAAGCAGCGCCCGAGCCTTTGCAAAATCATACTCTTTGGGTTAAATTTAGAATGTGTCAAATGATCTTTGAACATTATTCAGCCCCGTAGCTTTTGCAGTTGTATATACCTGCTTTATGGTTGCTTAAGTTGAGGTTAAACATATGCTTCATATTATTTTTGATTGTGTCATTATTATTTTATTACAATACAAAAATCACACAAGAACTGAGAATCTTTAATCAATAATTTGATTTTTGAAAAGACTTCTGATGCAATTTCGGCAGAGTAGCAGCTGCACCAGGTCTGCACTGCTTACATCAGACTTCAAACACACACACACACACAGACTGATAGATCTGAGACTGTACCATGTCTTTTTCTGGAACAAAATCTCATGGGGTGGGGGGGGGGGGGTTTGCAGTCTTTGATTAATGACAGTGAGAACATGGTTGTGTGTGTGTTCATGCAATCATTTGTGGAAAGAAAAGCTGTGTGCGTTGGCGTGTGTGTGTGGGGGGGGGGGGGGGTGAATGACACACCACAGGAGGTATGAAAAATATAAATCTGTACTTTCCCACCCTGACTGTGACAGTCTTCTACATGTTGGCTGTCTTCTTGGTATGAGGAAAGGAAGTAACTAACTAACCAACACATACTCCGACACACTGAACAGGTAAGCTGGACTCACCGTAAGAGGTTGCCAGCCAGGCCAGGCTCCACATGTGCCATGAGGTAAAAGCCTAGAAATGTGTTGAACATCAGAGAGATGTTGTTCTTTGTTTGCCCTGTCCAACTCAATGGCTTATGTAAATGTAAAGGAATGAATGTAAATAAGAAGGGTGTATATATATAGTTATTACTTTGGTTATTGGGTTCATTTGCATTTTGTTTCGACTCTATTTTGATATCGCTACTTTATAAAATGTGAGTAGCATATAGTATGCTGTAGATTTCTAGTTTTCAACCCCTTTTTTTATGAATTCGTTCTGGAATGAATTCAGTCTTGTTCTCATTTCTAGATGGTATAACTAATTCATATGCATGCGTTTGACCCATATGGGCCATGCAAAATGCATGGTGATGGAAGGATATGGCTGTGCATCGTTCGCCCACCCCCTTCCCCGAGGTTGTGTCGGTCACACTGGAGCACAATGGCCCCCATGAGTCTTTGCAGTGCAGCACATGAGGGCTGGATGATGCTTGGTGCAAAACCACACACAGTGACGTTGATGTGATGGAATTGGTTCAGTAAACCTAGCTCACATCCAGAGAAAGCTGCCTGGAGGGTCTCGGGCCGGCTTACTGAGGTGACACAGTTTTGACACTGCTGGTGTCCCAGGTTCAGTTCTAGTTTGGTCTCCTTGCTGGTGGTCTGGATAGGCTTCAGAAGCATGGTTTGGAGGTTGTGTTTGCTGGCTTGTGGGATGTTGAATCCAGTATTATGGGATGAGGGGCTGGGGGGTTCAATTGAAGCTGCATATGAACCAAACAGTCAAGCAACCAACACAACACAACTGAACACTACGGTTTTGTCTCCCCCCAGGTCCTAAATGCCCAGAAGGCTGGCTACAAGGCGCCATTGTTCACAATGTGGACTCTGATGACTTAATCAGCATGGGATCCAATGATCGTAAGTTCCCCCTCTCTCTTCCCCTCTCCGCATAAACACACACAAACACACAGCACACAGTCGTCTGCTCATGTGTTTCTCCTCCGGGAGACAGTGGCAGCTTTCATAATGCCAAGACCAGGCCAGGAGCCCCAGGAATAGCTCGAGAGATCTGAAGTCTCTCTCTCGTACTGTTAACGTGGTTCAGTCGAGACACTCACGTGATTGATTACGCCATTTATTCATACACATGTCAAATGGTTTTACATTGGCGGATGGATGTACATGGGGAAGCGCTCCCTGCCTACACTGCAGCATGCATGCCTTGAGGCAGAGAGCAACGAGTTAAATCCCCCACGGGGAGTACAGACAGACAACATGGGGGAGAAGGGGATGGTGGTGGGTGGCAGCAGCGCAGAACACAAGGTAAACGAGGATGCGTGTGCGTGCACGTGACGACTTTATAGCGCCGCTTATCAAGCTAAGCCTATAGGCTAAGAACACGGCAATGGGTGATGTAACGCGCGCGCTGCCGAGTGCCATGCTTGAACCTGCTTTGCTCATTTGTGGACGAATGCTGCAGCCTCCAATGTTTTGGGATGGCCCAAACAAGATCCAACCTCCCCGAAAGATTTTGCTGGCATAACCTACCCTTGTTTATATCGCTTTCGATGAGATATGAATATCTGAGCTATTGATTTCCACCGCCCCACATTTTGGAAAATGTCAATAAGTATAAAGGATTATGAATTAAACAGAAAGTTCTTCATTCTGTTGATCCACGGAACACTGGACCCCAGTCTAATGATTTCTCTTCCAACTTTGGGCTGTGGATTTCCATCCCAGCGGTGTCTGCACCGGTTGTTCTGTTGGCCCGGCAACGACTAAAATGGCCAAAGATATGGCCTAGAAATATGCATGAGCAGAGTCATGAGGCACACGCGAAGCATTCGCCTCCGGCTAGCAAACAAGAAACTCACAACATGGCTCGAAACGTAGCTAAACGGCCTTAGCTTACGCGTACTTCTGACTGGAGTGTAATACTGGTCAAATGTTTGTCCCATGCCAATTAGCAACAGTTTTCTATATGTACTAAAAAAAACATGCTTTAAACATATTTCGTTTTTTGTTGTTGTGTTTCTTCTTCTAGCTCCAAATGTAATGTTCTGTTTGAGGCATTGATATGCTAATTCTGTATTATTTGTAACTGTTCATCAAGCATCTCTATTTTTCTTTTAGTGGATGTCTTGAAGCAGATAGACATTCCATCTGTGTTTGTGAGTGAGGAGACTGCCGTCTCTCTGAAAGAGGACTACATATACGACAAGGGGTGAGTCTGAGACAGAAATCTCATTTCCACGTCTATCAACATCAAGGCTAATTTGAGCCCAGAGCAGAGGCACTTTGAATTCAAGACTGTCCAAGAATCAAGAATGCTGTCTCTATGAATCTGTCAGCATAATGTAGATTACATAGGACTTTTTATTTAATGACTTTCAATCAGGAAACATTGACAAATGGCTGATTAACCACTCTTGTTAACCAGCTGTGACAGTCTGTTTGCAGTCCAAGCCTCTTCTACATTATTATGTCACAATGGCTGCAATTAACATGGTGCCATAACCAAAGGGAAATGATTCATTTATTAATGTGTCACCACTACCCTAGTACGCTGAGGTGATAAACCCGGAATTAGTTTATCAGTCCCTCCAAAATAGCCTAAAGCAGGCCTAGCTTTTTTTTTTTTACATTTCTTTTCATCATCTTTAACATCCTTTTTTCATCAGGGTTTGTATCTATTTCATCCAGACATTGCACATTATCTGTGCATGGCCTGAGTCCCACATCACTGTGAACGGAATTAGCCCCCGTGTATCAGTGCAATGACGTGATGACAGGGGAGTGTAGCAAATGGGTGTTATCGGCCCGTAACCCCTCACTTACCAGTGTGAAATCTCGTTAAGCAGACGGACCAGCCATTACGTGACAGCCCCTTTGTGTGATGTGCACTGGAATTGGAAATGAGTCACCTCCCGTGGCGGGCTAGCATCAACAAGCTAGCCTGCCTATCTATGCCCCGAAGTTCCCGCGTGTAGGTCGACGTTATACGGAGGGCCCCCGAAGGCCACCGACTAACGTTTTGCCGTCTCTCTCTCTCGCCGTCTCCCCGACGGCCGCTGCGCTCGGGCAGGGGTCACGTGGTCCTCATGCCAGACTTCAGCCTGCCGCTGGAGTACTACCTGATCCCCTTCCTCATCATCGTGGGGATCTGCCTCATCCTCATCGTCGTGTTCATGGTAGGTCGCCTTCGCCTACCTGTTGTGGGAACTGCCCCTGACCTCAGCGAGGGTGGAGGTCGCAACGATGGCGTGTGTAGCACTGCCCCGCGCGGAGCGTTGTGAGGTGTTCCTTTTCCTTAAGATCAAACAAGCGTTTCTAGTTACTTGGACAAGGGGGGGGAGGCGTGATTACTTGTAGATTGTTGGGGTTCGTAAGCTACCTGCTGTCGTTGTCGACTGTTCCCTTTTCTCTCAGATCACCAAGTTTGTCCAGGATCGACATCGGGCCCGTAGAAGCCGCCTGCGCAAGGACCCAGCTGAAGAAACTCCCCATTCACAAGTACAAGAAAGGTACACAGCCATGGCTGCATGAACTCCAGGTCTATGCTAATTGAAGCCGGCGTCCGCTCAATTTGTGTGTTTGGGTTTAGAAGATATTCTTGTTCC